>NW_026000224.1:2133217-2178705 GCF_001458135.2 Marmota marmota marmota | reverse complement strand
AAAAAAAAAAAAAAAATATATATATATATATATATATATATATATATATATATAGCAGAAAGTTCAGTAGAGGGAAGGGGACAAGAGGTAGGAGGATGAGAGGGGAAGGGGAAGTACTGGGAACTGAATATGAACAAATTATATACATACTTTTAGAATTATGTCAGAATGAATTCTATTGTCATGTATAGAATCAATTAAAAAAGATAAGGTGATTAGAACACAGAATATATACATTTGAAGGATTTTCACCTAACAATATGATCCTTGACTTTTTTTCTGATTTCAAACACTCCATGGATTATGAAGCTTCAGACTTAAATCTCTACTTTGAGCCTAATCCAGTAGCCCCTTGTCTGTGGGCCTGTGTTCCAAGAGGATGCCTAAAACCCCACATGAACTTTGCTTTTTCTTACACATCTGTCCATGATAAAGCTTAATTTCTAAGTTAGACAAAGTAAGAAATTGCAATAATAACTAAAAGTAGAACAATTATAAAAGTGTGCTTTAAAAAAAAAACTATTTAGGGCTGGGGTTATGGCTCAGTGTTAGAGCGCTTGCCTAGCATGTGTGAGGCACTGGGTTTAATCCTCAACACCATATAAAAATAAATAAATAAATGTATCGTGTCCATCTGCAACTAAATATATTTTAAAGATTAAAAATAAAAAAAATAAAATAACTATATAAAATGTAATGTATTTATTTCTGGAATTTTCCACTTAGTATTTTGAACTGCGTTGCTCACCAGTAACTGAAACCTGGGGAAGTGAAACCTTGGATCAGGGCAACTGCTGTAACTAGCTTTAAGGCAAGCTATTCTTAGACCAGAAAATACTCAGTGGGTTCCCAGCTTTCCCCATGCAGCCCCATTGCAAGGGGCCTGAAACAAACCCCTGGTGCAAATTCAGGTCCCCGTCAGTAGAGACTTGACACCAATCCTCCTGCCTCTCTTCCTAGAACCTCCATTTGATACAGCCTCTCATCTGGTGAGGAGCCTTGGGGTAGGACCGTCTCTTGGGTTAAGACATGTATGTTCTAGAACAATGCCCTGTCCCTCTAGAGCCCCTTGTGCTATGCTGTACAGGTGGTGCACAGCTAATGCTTTGGTCTACACTGGAGCCTCAGATTATCATGGAGGTAAATACTTGAACAGGCACATGCCTGTGATCACAGTGTGGTCACCATACTTTCAACATATGGCCATATTCTGCCTTTATTCTGTTATGGTCTCAAATTGCAAATAACTTACAATGGAAAAAAAGATCTAGAAGATTAATGTATGAGTGATAACAGTTTTGACTTGGACTGAAGCTTTATGGATGTTTTATTTTTTTTAGTGATCTGTTTTTGGTTACATTATAATGTTATTTTAAAAAACATTCAGTCTTAAATGAGATGCAATAAAATGTGGCATTTGGAGGTCATATTAATAAAGAAGAAAATAAGAAATATAGTCCTGGAATAGGATAGCAAGAGATGAAATATCTTCAGAGAGGCAGAAGATGAGTTCACATTTTATTCCTGGACACTGGTTTCCACTTTTGTTAGAAATGCATTCGGGTGTTTGTGTGTGCTATAAAACTTCCAAAATTGTCTCAAGTTTGCATAAAATTTATGACCCCTATGTCCAGAGGTACAATCATTATTAAAAATTCATATTTATATGATCTAGACCTGAAGGTCAGTGAAGTGCTGAGCAGGGCTGCTGAGCGGGACATCTCATCAGCCCTCCAGGGTGTGCTGTCAGTGTGCAGCCCACAGTGCAGGCAACCCCGCTGCATCACCCGTGTCATGGGTTAATCACGTGGAACGCACATTCATTCCACCCAAACACATCCAAAGACAAAACCCAGCTGTTTATTTCAAATGCATCTATGTCACTCCAACCCATGCTACGAGTCACTGTCATTTCTTCCTTGAGACCCAACTCTTTCATTTTATCTTATTCCTTTCCAACTTATTCCTTCGATATCTGCAATGAGCCTTAGAAAAACAAATCACTTTCTGATAATTTTCAGAATTAAACTTTTCAAGCATTCTACTCGTCCTTTGTGCAAAGCTCCAAGCCTTCAACACAATTTGCAACTTTTGCCTGAGCTACCTCACAGAACTTTCATCGGATCCTCTCTCTTCCTCCACACACACAGACCAGAGTGTGGGACCTAGAATGCCAGCTTCATGCCATGCTGTGGTCGGCATGTTTGTGTTCCCCCAAGTTCTCATTTGAAACCAGATCTCCACTGCCATGGGACGAAGAGGTAGGGGTTTGGGGAGGTGACTAGACCACAAGGGTGGAGCCCTCATGAATGAGGTCAGTGCCATTATAAAAGTCCTGTGGGGCTTGCTGATCACTTTCCACCATGTGAGGACCCAGCTAAAAGTCACCCTCTGTGAGGAAGAGGGGCCCTGAGTTGATACTAAACCTCCTGCCCTTTGATCTTGGACTTCCAGCCTCCAGAATTGAGAAATCAAGTTATTTGCAAGTAACCTGGTCTAAGGAGTTTTGTTACAGCGGCTGGAAGGAACTAAGTCACACTGTGTACTTACAAGCTATTGCTCATTCTTTTGTATTTCCTGAGATGTTCTGAACCTTAGTTCTGCTTGGCTAAGTCCCGTTAATCTTTCCATTCTCTACTTATTTTTCTAGAGACTGCCTGAGTAACTCGGGACCCTCTTCACCCTAAGTTTCCTAATCATAAACCACCAGATACATGCTGTGACAGCCTTCTCCTGGCTCTCAGTCAGGAGCCAGTGCAGGAAATGGTGGACAGACAGCCTCCACCTGTTGCCATTTCCTGCATCAGCACTCTCACTGGGGGCACACAGCCCTGGCCATTGGCCACTGATGACTGCAAGCTCCAGACCCTGAGCAACATATGCCCATGAAACCCAGATGACGTGGCCACACTTTCCATGCTGAGCTGTGGTTTCAGACTCTTCCCATCTAGTCTTCCTGCCCTCTAACCTTAAGCCATGTGAGACCTACCCATATTTGGAATGCTCCTCCTCACTACCTCTGTTTGCTCCTCCTCTGTCCTTCAGAGAGTGTCCGTTAACAAATATCTTGCCCATGGAACCCACCTGTGTCTGGTTCTCGGGGGACATGATGAGATTCACTAATCTAGGATCTGATTTCTCCAAGACAGTGTGCCCAGACAGAGGCTATGCACTCCCCGGGCTCTCTGCACAGTGCCTGAATGTACTATGCCTCTAGCCCACACTATCATAAGCATCATAAGTGAGGGTGCAACAATAAAAACAACACAACAAATACCAACCCCAGGAACACTTTGTGCCTTTGAGACCATAACTATGCACTTTCATTCAACTTGACAAGGCAGGTTTTAGGAACATGCCCACTTTACCCATGATGTGACATGGCAAAGAGAAATGTGATGACTGCTTCAAACCCACATAGAACACCCAGGAAGTGTGCGGAGACAGGAACATGGCCAAGACAGTGTATCCCCAAGAGCCAGAATCTTAGCCCCTGCCCTGACCCTCTCTAGCCCCATCCTTCAAACACAGAGAATGAAGACGTTTTAGAATCACCAAAAAGAGAAAGGCCATATCTATCAGTACAATTTGACATGAGATTCCAACAACATGAGGAAGAGGGAAGGGTATTCTCTGGTAGAGCAGCACTGGAGAATGTCACAGGTGTCACCAAGAGCAGTGACACTGAGAGAATAGAGGCCGCAGCACAGAGCAGGAGGCAGCAGGGAGGAGGCCTGAGCTGCATCCTAGATGCAGCTGGGTGCTGGTGCCGTCAGCAACTCTGTGGGCTTAACCACCCCAGCAGGAGGACAGTAAGCCCCGACAGTGAGTGACCACTCCGCTGCACCAGACCCCTGAGAAATGGAAACAGAAATCAAGAAGAGGGTGACCCCCAGTGAAAGGCTGAGACACAAGCCCAGCACAAATCAGCAGATTACTTCAACTCTCATATCTGTCATAGCTAAAGTCAGAGTTCAAATCACACCATATGCATGGGCGCAAATGCAATTCTGTTTTTTCACACAGCAAATCTAGAGCCACTTGCCAAGGGAAGTCACTTCGTGAACTAGAATATGAAAAAATGAAAAAAAAATATGCATTTCTTGCATATTAAAAAATATCTTTTAAAAAAGTCCAGTTTAAGAAATATAAGACATGTTGGAAATATGAGGATTTAAGGGGATGCAACTCAAGAGGTAGTCAGAGTCCTGTGTTCAAGTCAAGGACAAAGTTGATGGCAGTCCTATAATCAGACAGGTTCCACCCTGGTGGCCACTAGTACAATCAACATCATCCATCCTGAGAGGGTTACCATAATTGCAAATGCAGAATACCACTAATGACCACAGGAAGAAATCATATGCCTTCCCACATCCTAAGGAAAACTTAGTCAATCAGTAATCTCCTTCCTTCACGGGAAAAGCAATGTATGTAAAGAAGGAAATCCTACTCTCCGTACCAGAAATTGCCTAGGATGGGCTGAGTCTGCTCCATAAACGTGGTATAGGGCCCTACAGCTTTAAACACCACTTGGTTTGTTAAACCATCTTGAAAAACAGAGTTTGCTTGCCGACATCTAGAGTTCTGGACTCTCTTGAGGAATGACAATAATGCCTGTCTCCTTCTCAGCCACACTAGGCACATCCTCTCTGGGCCAGACCTCACCCTCACTCCACCCGTGTTTTTGACAGTTTGTCTTCACTCCTGCCCTGTTGGCTCTCTTATACATGATTAAAGAAAATGGAGCATCTCTTGAAAACAAATGAGGCTTTACTTAAAAGCATAAACCCTAAATATGGATTAAGAGATCTGCATGTTGTAAAATTTGAGGAAATTCCTTCTGTAACATGCAAATTGTGAGAGCAAAACAGGTGACTTGCTTGCATACTTACATTATCACTCTGTCCCTTTGGCTTCTGAGCATGTGACCCCTAGGGGTCCAAGTTATTACTAAGTGTACGGATGTTTAGGCTCTGCCCAGGAGATGCTGAATTGGGGAGGAACAGGGTGTTGGTAGCACGGTTCCACAGAGGGGATTCTAGCACAGTGCTGGACACATTAGATTTCATCAGCAGACATCAGCAGCACCTCAACAAAAAGCGAGCTTCCTCAAGCTACCGTGCTCATCACTCTGCAACCCATTGCCTGCCCTGCCTACACTTCCTGGGAATGTTACAAGTGGCTTTAAATAAAGGGATGAGTGAGCCTTCTCTGGTTTCTATATTGCATAAGATGACAGTAGTGTTAGTCTGTTTTCATCACTTTGGACATAATACCTGACCCCTGTAGAGGAGGAAAGGTTTATTTGGGGCTCCCAGTGTTGGAGGTTTCAGTCATGGTTGGGCAGGTTCACTGCTCTGGGCTTGAAGGGAGGCAGAACATCATGACACAAGGGCGTGTTGGAGGAAAGCTATTCGACTCATGGCAGCCATGAAGCCCAGAGAAAGCAAGGCACCAGAGATAAAGCATGAGTCACAAGGCCGGCCCCCAGTGATCTCCTGCACCAGCACACCACTGCCTGAAGTTTTTGCTCGGTACAGTAGGCCTTACAAATTGTCAATTCATCAAACGGACCAGTCCACTGATTAGGCTATGGCTCACATAATCTAACCATTTACATCTGATCCTTGCTATATTCTCTCCTAAGATTTAGGGAGACATTTCATAAATAAACCAGAACAATAGTCAAATCATTGCTGAGCTCTTAAACATTTTTTTCCCTTCCCCTAATATCCATAAAGAAAACAATCACAAAATCCTTATAAAATGCTTTGTCATTTTACAAATTTATAATTAGCACATTAGAAGAGAAAATTTTATAGTTTCGTTCATGTATGGTTGCTATAACAAAACACCATAGATTGGATGGTTTAAAGAATAAATACTTGATTTCTCACAGTTCTGTAGGCTGGAAGTTGGAGATCAATAAGCCAAGAGACCCAAAGCCTGCTGAAGGTCTTTGTTGTGGTTCACAGGTTGTCTCCCAGCAACTCCACGAGGCCAATAGGAGTAGCAAAGTTGTGGTCTTCTTCTCTTCCCTGAGGGTACCAATGTCAGCACATGTGCCCCATCCTCATGACTGACACCTACAAAGGCCCACATCCTAAGAGCACTGCACTGGGGGAGAGGGTTTCAATGGGGGTATTTTGTAGTCACACAGATATTCATCCCAGAACTTAGTTTCTACAACTGTGAACTGATGTTGGAAATACACATATTCCAAACTTTATGTGTAAACACTGATGATCAACACAATAGGAATGGATAGCCAGGGACACTTCGCTATATGAGCTAGCTTTGTGCCTGCTTCTCTCAGGAAGCACTAAATGCTGAATTTGGCATTTGTGAACATGCATAAATATACTAATGTGTTGAGGGCATTTTGACATATTTGAACATGACAATCAGTATCTATAGAGCCATGACTTAATTTAAAGCACAGCATAAGAAAAAAGTATTTTTCAATAACTTCTACCAGTACCCCAAATCTAAAATATTTTGCCTTTTTAACTACAGTGGCATGGATCCAACACTGGCTTTGCTGTTTGCTGTTTCTCTTTCTATGTCCTGTTTCTTACAGCTGAATTTGCCCCCACCTCTATGTTATATTTAATAGCAGGTTTTCTAACTCCTTCATAAATTTTAGAACTACTGGTCTCAAAATAGAGACTGTGGGCTACAGGGCATGGGGAACCCTTGGGGTTACTGTAACAACAGATATTTTCCATCTGCAAGAGAATGCATTTTGAGGCCTGGATTTAAAATGCACCAACGAAAAAACTTTCACTAAGTGCTTTCCACCCAAGCATCTTCTCACTTTTTGATAATTACAGCTTCTTATCATTCTTCCTCGAGCTACTTTTACTTATTTTCAGTGACGGAGAAAAACAACAAGAACCACTGCTTCTTATTTATGTCCTTTGTCCTGACTTGAGGGAAATTAGATTAGGAGCCTCATTCACTGTGCTGAGCCGAGAACAGGACTGGCAAGTGCATGCCTATAATTTCCTAAACCAGCTGCCGGCAGCGACAGCTAGCCTTCCGCCTATAAATGGCCGTACCACACCACACCACGCCGTGCACAGCTGTGGTGTGCCCACACACACCTCTTCAGTGCAAATTGCAGTGGGGTGATTCGGTTGCAGTTCTCCAAGTAAAATACAGATTTTAAGACAAGTTTAGTCCCTCCAGACTTCTTTCAGTGGGGAGATGTGGAGTTTTCCCATCAGATACAATGCTATTGCATCAAGTAGAAAATAATCTTCCATTTTGTCTCCCTCTTAGTCACAAGATTACTATACTTGAGTTTATCAAATGCTGAAGTTTATATACATACATACATATATATGTATGTATACACACACACACACACACACACACATGCACAAACAGGCATATGGTGAAATCTGTTCTAAAGCATTTTGCCTATTGGCGATATAAATTCTATTTTTCTTTAAAGAAGTTATATCAAAAATTGCACTTTACAAGAATATGCATTCGCTAGTCTGAAGAGAAGCAAGCATTTTGCTATTGGTTCTGAATGAAGTTGTGGATATCTACAGCAGAACATTTTAGCCAACATACATATTTCCCAAAGGTCAGATATGACACTTTTCACTAAAACACGGGTAGCTGGCACCATCTGAAAAATTAAAGACAAAAAGTAGATTTAAAAATAAGTTGGGAAAATATATGTTATTAAAGGAATGAAGAGTTCAGGAGAGTGAAATATTCCATGAGAAATTTAATATTAGTATTAGAATTTTTGTATTTAGTATAAGTGTTAAATTATAACAAATATTTCAGGTGGAATGTATATTTAGATATACATAACACAATATATGCTTAAAAGTAAAGTTAGCCAGGCATGGTGGCACCAGCCTGTAATCCCAGAGGCTTGGGAGGCTGAGGCAGGAAGATAGCGAGTTCAAAGCCAGCCTCAGCAAAAGCAAGGCACTAAGCAACTCAGTGAGAAACTGTCTCTAAATAAAATCTAAAAATAGGCTTGGGGATGTGGCTCAGTGGTCGAGTGTCCCTGAGTTCAATAACCAGATTCAAATAAATAAATAAAGTTATAAACAAGGTGCAGTGGTGCACTCCTGTAATCCTGGTGTCTCAGGAGGCTGGGCAGGGGGATTGGAAGTTCAAAGCCAGCCTCAGCAACTTAGTGAGGCCCTAAGTAACTTAGCAAGACCCTGTCTCAAAATAAAAATGATAAAGGTCTGGGGATATAGTTCAGTGTTTTAAGTGTGTTCAATCCCTGGTACCAAAAATAAAAATAAAAATGTTATAATTTTTTTTTGCAAAATCTGATGACAACAAATTTCTGTGTCTTATTATATGAAAACACAGATCAATTACTTCTTTCATAAAGTATTGACTGGCCTGAGTGTTTTCAACAATAAGAAAAATGAGTTTGGGAACAACTTCAAACTTTCAGCCAATTCTAGAAAAGCAAGACTTGAGAAAGCCAGGGGAAAAACACTATTTTCTAAATCATATCTTATACATATTATTTGTGGCATTAATTGGTAACTTATACTGAAAGTATTAAGAATGGGCTTATGGCAAATTAATCAGCACATAAAAATATAAGGTTTCATAAATCAATCTCAGTATCATAGTCCTACGCAGAGTAATCCAAAGGTGTTTGCACAATCAATTGCACATAGCCTGATGTGGGTCTGTTTCACGGAGCACTGAAAAACTGAGACATTAAATGGATGAGTGAGTGAATGCATGGTTTTATTAGCTGTGATTGTAACAATTGTGCTCTCTCTCAGCACTTTAAAGCCCCACAGTATTATTAAAAAGAAAGCAGAGCAAACAAGGGAAAGATAAATTTCTACTTGGAAGACACCCTGGTTAAACCAGAAATGAGACAGGATGGCGGCAACAGAGGGAATCTAGGACCACTTGAACTCAGGCCTTCTTTCCTCACCTCAGGTTCTTCCTTGGAAAAGAGAAAAAACAAACAAACAAACAAACAAATAAAAACAAAAACAACCGACTTTTCCACCTTCAACATAGGAATTGCAAGGTCTTGGGCAAAGCCAGTGGTATTTTCAATCATGGTCCCCAGGAAGGACAGAAGCTCTTTGGGGAGACACTGACTTCACACCAAATGTAGTTACTAAGGCATGTGTGATCTACATTGTACTAATGTTAAAATACTGCTGTCATAAAAGTATCACGTTCCAGAAAGGAAAAAATGGTGGGAAGGCATAGGCCACCTGACATCCACCATCAACTCAGACTCTGCCTAAGTGCTTAGTAAGAGGTTTCTGTCTTTCTGCTTTTTAATGAGTCCACCTCCCTAGTGACCTGGAATCGCACTTTTATTTCCACTTAATTGAAGTCTTCAGACCACAGGGGCAGTTCTTCAACTTTAAACAGGGCAGGTACAGAGCCCTTTTTGGGGACCCGCTTTTCCCATTTCTCTCCTGCAAACGTGAATGTTTGGCCAATGGAAGAGTAAATAGAATATTCATCTTCAAAAATATGTGCACATCTAAGATGCTTTCTGTGTCTTAATTATGTGCTCATGGATACAAAAATGGGAGACCAAAGACTCCCCGGGAGTTGAATCTAGAATGTGGGAGAATTCTCCTCCACTCCAGAATCTCCAGAGCATCATGAGAAGGAACAGAGGGTCACAATGAAGGCAGGGCCTGAAGTCCCTGCACTGTGCCATTCAACATGGAAACTGCACAAAAACCAGGCACTTCCAAGATTCAGGTGCCTCTTGATCCAATATTGAATTCCAATGGCTCTTCCTTCTGATGGAATAATATACACCTTTTGATGCGATGTTTAATATCTGCACTATTATGAATTATTGTTAATGACCTCTACAATATCAAGTTGAAACTTTGTTTTGATATGACACTTCCTTAGTAACTATAAGGGAAAAAGGTCCTAGGGAAACAACGTTTTTTAAAGTACCCTTGTAATCGATTATAGAACAGAATTGGGCCACAATGAATTAACAACCAAGGTGATAGTTTATCTTTTTGGTCAACAATTATTATGAGTGTCTGCTCCTGACCAATGTAACCTAGGACTGTGTCTCTTGATGTCAGCTCCCCAGCCTCTGCTGATTCTCCTGAGCAAGCCTCTAGTGTTCCCATGGAAATTTAAAGGCATGGGCATTCTCATCCGTTTTGTAAACAATTGGTGTCACTCCCCGCTTATGCGGTGATGTTGTTCGGAGAATAGAATAAGAGAGTGCCCCACAGTTAAGAGTGCAGGCGAGAGAAGGTCACTGGACATGGAAAAGCAAGTCCTGGGCTGTTCCACATTTCCACTGTTTTCTGTCTGTGTGGCTTCCAGCAGGCTGTGTAACTTCTCTGAACACTGGCTGTGGATTGAAAGAGGATTATCTTCAGGGAAGCATTTTCGAGCAGAGCAAAGCACGCCCTTTTGCTACTAGGCTGACCCGGCTGCCGCAGGCCACCTCCAGCGGGAAGGTTCTCTTGTGTGGTCTGACCTACCTGCATGCCAGCTTCCCTTGACAACAAAACACACAAAATTGCCAGAGTACAAGTGTCAACATTTAAACATGCTAAGCAATACACTTGGGAGAGGAAGTATATCTTGATACTCTTCGTCCATTGTGTCCCATTCTCACTTGATGATATTCTTGTTGACTGTCTCTGGCAGCTACCAGCCTGGTTCGAAGCCATCCATGATTTGAGACCTGACCTTACACCTTCTGACAGCTTGCAGAACACGCCTTGAATTCTGCCCATTTCAACCATGGTGACCTTCTACTCATAAATCTAACAACTCTTCAGCACATCACCAAACCAGCCTCTTCAGTCTGTCTACCTGGGTCTACCTGCACCCCTACTCCTGGCTCCATGCTGCCATGTGCTCCTGAGTGGACAGTGGCCATCATTCACTAGGTGGTCCAACATCCACTCCTACAGCTTCCTCCAGGGTGGCACATTTGGCCATCTGCCTCTTGTGTATTGTGTCCTTCTCTCTCAGGACAATGGCTGCTTGACCCTAGAGATCTGGGCACCAAGTTGCTTCTTAACTCCTGAGGCTCCTCTTGGTCCACCCCCTCCTCCACGGCAGCTTCTGAGCTTCAGGGGCCCTCCCAGCTCCCCCACCAGAGCAGGGCATGGCCTGCAGTCTCTTCTTTTCCCCTGACTCCACTCCTGCCCCTTCCCTGATCAGCAGTGCAAAGGCACCTGGCTGGGGCCTTTCCGTACCTGGCATCCCACACCCCCTCTTCCTGGTGAGACTTCTGATGGCTCTTCCTTCATTTATTCATACATAGCGTTATGGGTGGGATCTGGAAAGCCCCCCAAAAGGTGGTCCCCAGAGCAGCAAGGTTCAGAGGCGGGCCTTTAAACAATGACTGGATCATGAAGGCTGTGATCTTATCAATGAATTAAAATCCATGTGATGGATTAATCCACTCGCAGCTGAATGGACTATTGGGAGATGGGCCCAAGTTGGAAGAAGTAGATCTCAGGAGTGTTTCCTGGGAGGATTTGTCTTCTTGGCTCCCTCTTCTTTCTCTCTGCGTTCTGGACACCAGGAGCTGAATGGTGTCCCTCTGCTACAGTCTTCTGCCATGATGCTTTTGTCTTGCCTCAGGCCCAGAGCGATGGAGCCGTCTGCCCTGGACTGAATCTTTGGAAACCAAATGTTTCCTCCACCAAGTTGTTCTCCTCAGGTATTTGGGTCACAGGAACAAAAAGATGACTAATCAATAACTCTCCTGATTATATCAAAGAGTAAGGACCACATTTGACAATTTTCTACTGTGCTGCTGGGCTGGTGTATTGGGTCACTGTGTATTCACAAGATAATCAGTGCACAACAAATACTTTTGATGAATAAAAGAAACACATGTGAAATAATTGCTTTAATCTTCTAAGTGCAGTAACTATTTGACTGAAAACCATTTTCAAAAATTTAGCCAATTATGTAGAAATATATGTGAATATCAATCCATATACATACTAACTAAATGACATTAGGACATTATCAAAATTGATTTAAATATTAATACCTAAAAGAAGTTAGCTTTATTTCATGCATTTTCCATGATTTTGGTTACTTATTTCAGGATGATTAAATATATTTTTAAATTAATAGGATTATTATTTAGATTTATGCATGTATAAGTCTTCAAAGCTCTTAGCTAAATTTTTTAATTCAATAACACTGTGTGTACCTATTCCGTGGTGACAGATATTAGATTTTGAATTTTTATTTCTATAGTATTGCTTTCATTATTATGAGCAGGCAAACCCAGATTACATGATAATCATGATTTTTTCTACATAATATGCATGTAATATATGCTAACCTTCTCTAGTGTTTGTTTTCTTTTGCACTGATTTTTTTTCTTCTCCCCAGAAGTCAATTTTATTTAAGATGTATCAAAGTCAAAGTGATAAAGGAAGACATTGAATTAATTAATCTCCAAGCCCTTCTGATTGGCTGACTCCATAGCTGAGTTCCTGGAAGACTCTATAATCATCATGATAAAGATGCCCAAAATATTTTAGACACATTATTTCAGAGTTATATTCTAAGCCTGTGGCTCAGCCCTTTGCATCTCAGGTAGGGGATTTTCTTTCTCAGGAGGTGATCTAGTTTTATAAATATACACTTTGTGAGCAGGCACCTGCTTGAGCTCCTTCTAGGTTCTGCAGAACCCCCTGCCCTCCTCTCTCCTGCCCGCCCAGCAGGCTCCACCTTGCTGCCCCAGGAGTTGGTGCTGTCCTCCAATCTGAGCTGTGGGGTCCCTCAGGCTGGGTCCAGCGTTTCTCTTAGGAATGACTGTCACAGGTTCTCCACTCTCAATGTGGACTTCACTTCCTCTGAAAAGCCCTGAACTCCAAGGCAGTACAACTTGCTCCTTCACAGTGCGCTCTGTGCTCCCACATACCTGGCTGTAATGGTCAATTTGAATTGCTAACTTGATTGGATTAAGAGATGCTGATGATTAAGAGGCTATGGGTGTGTCTAGGAATGATTGGCATGTGGGACAGCCAACTGAAATGGAAACCCTCCCTAAGCATGGGCAGCATGGTCCAAGAGGATGATGGCTTGGAATAAAAGTTGGAAGATCAATGGATGTGTAACTGATGTGATTCTGCAATCTGTATACGGGGTAAAAATGGGAGTTCATAACCCACTTGAATCAAAGTGTGAAATATGATATATCAAGAACTATGTAATGTTTTGAACAACCAACAATAAAAATTTTTTAAAAAAGCTGGAAGAAAAAGGAAGCAGCACCACATGCAAGCTTCACTCTTCTTGAATGGGTTCTTGATTGCTGCTATAATCCTGGACCCACAGCTCCTGGTTCTCCCAGCTCTCCAGCCTGCAGACGGCCATCATGGACTATCCATTCTGGTTGTGTAAGCCAACCTAATAAGTCCCCCTTTAATAATTATACTTCCTGTTAATCCTGTTCCTCTAGAGAACCTTGACTAATACACTGTCCAAGTTGATTTTCTAACTATCTGCACCTGGCTGAAAGTTCACTGGAGAATAAAGAAGATGAGTTATTAAGAACTATGTTCATTGACCTTGCATGTTCCCCAGAACATAGTAGACTCCAAATAAATAATGTGTCAAACAAGCATGAGTTCAATTACAGCACTGTGGAAAACACAGGCTGATCCTGTCTCCATGCAAATATTAGACTATCAGGGTTCATGTACTTGGTAGAAAAGGACTTAGCTAGAAGGATGTGCATTAATCAATGTCCTAAAGAAGCTGACCTAGCAAGTGCCCACAATTTGAATCAAAAAGTTCTAATATTTTAAAATCTATGTCCAAAGATTCTTACATTTTATCATATTTTAAAAATAATTGTCAAGCAACTAAAAATATTCTCTAGTGTGAATTAAATGAACATAAATGCTTCTACAAGTGTTGCAAGTTTTATTAGGTTCCTATTATGTTATAATACCTAATGCTACCTGCAGACATAGAGGCATGACAGGAAGCACATTTGGCTAGTTGATGTGGAAAAATATCAAACCAATACATCTAACTAAAAAGATTAAGTAACCTCTTAAAATGGGATGTTCTCATTAATTAAATGGGAAAAATATATATTTTAATGTTTGTCATGTATATAGCACTATGTTAGATACTGCAAGAGTTTCTTAATGCAATAAAATTTTCCATTGCAGAAATTTACAAAGAATAAGAATAAAACATGTGGAAAGATATGAGAGAATGAGAAAAGTAGTTTTAGAATAAGGCATTAGGCTAAGAGTTCAAAAAGCGATGCATGAATTCTCTGAGGAAGTCAGGAGACTCCTCCATGTAGGTGGTCTACTCCATCCTGTTTTAAAGACATCTACATGTGGGAACATATTCTGGAGAGATCACATCCTACGCCCACTCAGAACCTCCAATCTTCTAGCCGTTATTGGCTAGTGTTGGTTCTCTACTTCTATTCACCTCTAGGATTCAATTCTTAGATAAAGATCTTCGAGTGTGTAGCTCACAATTTGTGCAAATTTAACAGGTACGTAAGTGTACAGCTCCCTATGTGCACCACTGCTTTATGTTTTCATGATTATAGTTCTAAAAGTGTATTTTACTTTCAGTAATCTTTAATCATGTAATCCCTTGCCTTATAAGTTGTTATATGCCTTTGTGGTAGTAACTAAGTATCTATGTGAGTGTGCTTTTCTGTTTCTCTTTGTTTCTTTGTGAATAGAACAAAGAGACAATGAGGGAGACCGTGAGACAGGGAGAAAGAAAAAACGATCAGTTTCCTTAGAACTCACCAAGCATTTCTATGACACTCACTGTGTATCAGCTGTGGCCCTAAATTAATCTAATGTTGGGACAGGCCCAATTTCACCCCCACTACAGGTAAGAGAACTGAGACCCAGTGATGGATTCTCCTCCTAAAGGCCGGAGTCTGGGTTTCTCCCAATTTCTGAGGTCCCATCAGGGTTCTCATTCCCTCGTTCCACCCCATCCTAAAGGCCACAGACCTGCCAAGACCAAGGCTGGGCCTCCACAAAGGGCCCCTGAGGAAGTCAGCTCAGGTTCCTTCCACTCTCTCAGCCTCTTGGGAGCTGGTCTCCTTCCACGCTGTCTGCTGTCACTTACATGCTGTCTGAAAGGGCGGCTTCTTGTGCATGCCGTCTGCTCCCTTCTGGGGTACAAACTAATGCAAACAACCAGCTACCGTTTCCCTCCATCACCTTGGCACCCTCTCAGACTCATGCACACTTTCCAATGATCCTTAGCTGTCCACTGGAAAATTCTGGACCATCTCAATCCTCCCTGTGTCTTGGGTTCCTAGTACAAAGGGATATTCAGTAAACACTCATCAAGGGAGTCCATGGGTGGAAGGACGCATGTGAAATTAATGTTTATAATTTTTAAATAGTTTAGATGACTTAATGTAAGTAATCTGCCAATGAAAAAGGTGTTTCCTATTAAAATAACATGCATTCAAAATATTCACTTTATGTACAAAAAGAACAAGTCAGAGGTAGATGGCAATGATAGAGTCTTTTGAATTTAATGTATAGTCTCTAATTAAATCTTATTACTTCCCCTTACACATTTTTAATATGTGTTTAAGATGTGAATCAGATTTCATCCTTTTTAGCCTGGCTGATAGATCTTGTCAGCGGTTGTTTTCCATGGTGTTAACGGGATGATTTTGGAACATGTGATAATCTCTTATGGCAAGAGATCTGAAAAGCCTGTGTTTATTTACGAAATGTAATATAGATGTATTTTGGCAATACACTCAATATACCCATATACCCTCAGGACTCGCTTATATTTAGAAAGTGATTTCTCAGATTTCAGAGAAAGCTCATGGAAAAGGGGGTGCATTTTATTTGGTCTGTGCTCCCAGTTGGGGACAGATCAGGAGCTTAGTTACAGTAGCTTCTAGACAGTTCTCAGTGGGCGCTGACATTAGGCCAACAAGACCGTGATGGAGCCAAGAGCTGCATGGGAGGAACTGCCACAACAGCTTCTGAGTCAATGAGCCAGGAGCCAGGGGGCAGAGTGGCCCATCAAGCCCTGACCCAAATCTAAAGACTCCCCTGATGCATCCAATGTGCCCTGAATGTCCCCTGCCTTGACTGTGAACTCAGAGGAAGGGTTTGGCTGAGGAAGCATCAGATGGCAGCTGAAATGACAGCGCTGAGCAGGGAGTTTCCACTAGGCTGGGTGGTAAAACCAAGAGCACGGCAGAAGGAGGACGGGCCACGTGTGACTTCTGGGTCCTTCACCGACTGGCCATGGGAGCTGTCTGGATCACTCCTCCATTGTAGGGCGATGGCAAAAACCGGTAGAGATGGTGTTTGGAACACAGTGGGCTCATGCTAAGCACTTAGAATTCCTATTATAAATAGTAGAGGTTGACTTTAAAAATATCATCCGCTATCAGAGGTTGATTTTAAAAATGTTCTTCTGTTACAATGGAACAGCTTGTTACCACAGCAGGACTCCTGCTGGATCAATTAGGAAACCCACAGAAAATAGGGACAAAGTAAAAATAGTTGCTTTGATGTTGGGAGAGTTTTCAAGGCATCCATTGTTCAAGGAACCAAGATGATGGACAGAGAGAAGACAGAACCAAGATGATGGACAGAAGAGGTGAGTCCAAAGCCTCTACCTTCCTGTTGGCCAGTTAGTGAGTGGACAGGCTGACCAGGTTCTAGAGTCCCACAGGAGTGAGAAAAAGCATAGCATGTAGGAAAGGCAGGGAACACCAAGGACCTCAGTGGGGAACCCTGGAAGGCCTGTCCAGCGAGGACACTCCTCTCTGGGAGGTGCAGCAGCCCTCATGAAGGCAGAATCCAGCTCCTGAGCCGGCGGCCTTCAGGTTGGATCAAGGCAGTCCTCTAGTACAACCACCGCAAGGAAAAATCATCTCTGGGGAAATGAAAGCCCATCAGAACCTCCAGTTAGTGTCATGATTTTCCATGCACAACAACCTATGTCAAGAAAAAAGTCATCCAGCACCCAAGGAGAAAAGACCAGGTGATCAAGAGCCTGGAGGAAAAGACATCATAAAGACACCCACAGAGAGTCCAGACCTGGAGTTACTAGGGGTTGATCTTAAAATAACCATGATTAATATATTCAACAGAATAGAAGGAATGATGATAAATTCAGTAGAGAATTGTCCTCTACAGAAAAGTAAGACAAATGGGAATTCAGCAATTAAAGAAGCAATTAGAACTGAAAACTTTCATAAATTAGTAGCATATTAGACAAAGCTAGGGAGAGGATTCAAGAAGTAGAAGAAAGCTCAGCACAAAATATTTAGACTAGAGATGAGAATAATAAATGAAGAAGAACTGTCTGAGGAGCTTGGAGTATCAAGATAATACTAAATATGTTTCTCCATGTGGAGAAAAGAAAAATAATGGAACAAAAACAACATTTGAAGAGAGAGTGGCAGATCATTTTCCATAACTGATGAAAGACAGCAAGTAGCAGAAGTAGAGGGCAGGATACACCTGGAAGAAATCAAGTCTCAGAGGGAAAATCGTGGAGTCAGCCATAGAAGAATGACTGCCAAAGAAGCAGCATTCAGTCTGCCAGCTGACTTCTTAATAGAGAAACCAAAGCCAGGAGATAAAGGAAAAGATCTGCAAAACAATGTAACGAAATGGCCAACTGAAGTCCATACCAGGTCAAAAAAAAAAAGCTGTTAAAAAAAGTAAGATATTTTCAGGTAAAGGAAGAGCCATGCAAAGGCTAAGTCTCTGGTGAATTTAAAGTTCATCAGTTATACATAGTACCAACGAGAATTTGTGGAACTTAAATACATGAAAAATAATTGGCTAAAATCCAATAATCAAACTTTTAATGAATATCTAATTCCTTTTATCAGTTTCTTCAATAGACATGAAGTTCTCTTACAGCATGTGGGCTCAATAGGTTATGTTACAGACCTGAATCTCAAAAGTATTTCTCCCACATCTACATTCCCTCAGAAAAGTATCATGCAATGTTTTTTTTTTTAAATACCGTAAGTTGTGTTCTATAAATGATCTTAGTCTTTATAGCTCATTAATGGTCTCCAGAATGGAAGTGGGAGGCCACTGTTTAATGAATCGCACTCTCCACCGCCAGCTGCCTGTCCTTCTGTCCTGCTGCATTCTCTATACCTCAATCACATTTAAATTTCACCTAAACATGAATGGTCAAGATGTAATGGTCAGAATCACACATCACTCCTCTGTAGCAGATGAGCCAAGCCTGGCAGAATCCAGGACAGTAATGTTCTTAGAGATATGCTTTTTCATCTTGTGTTTCAAGCTTTATTTCCTCTGGGACTTTGGGATGCAGTCTATTCCCTGATGGCAAGTTTTATCATTAAAAAAAAAAAAGCACTTTTCAGGTTTTATTAACACCACACCCTACACTGAAACAAGATTCATGTGGAGGAGCCCTCCTGGGGCAGGGGTGTCCTCGCATCCCTGTGATGCCCTTGGGGTCTCTCTCATGATGATGCTGCAGGTCACCCTGCCTTAGGACTATGGCAAGGGTTTAACTTGGTATAAATCTGGAAGCTGGCACAGGATCTGATAGCAGGGCTTAAATTATTTTGTTTAAAGAATCAATAATTGAGAACTTGCAGACATGAGTTTGTCCTGTCTGAGAGGTTATAGCTAAATAACAATGACTAAAAAGTAAGGAGACAGACATTTACTAAAATTGTGCTAAATGTATTTCATTTTTATGTATTTTAATTCTACAAAACATACAAAACATCTTGTGTTTCAAGCTTTATTTCCTCTGGGACTTTGGGATACTTTTCATGTAGTCAGTGTCCTTTGAAGGCTAAGGATGAGGTACCCCATCTTGCACATTGATTTTGCTGCCCATTGTGTGGAGAACCAGCAATTGTCTTTCATCTCAGGGCTATGTAATATCCTTAATAAGAATGACTTTTCTCCAATCTGTCATGTTCTTCTAAGGAATAATAAGAACTGGCACACGATTTGAAGAGAGCTTTACAGATACTTTACTGGATACTTTGCAAAAACTAAGGATGTGAACAATTTTGAAACTGTCAGTTTTTTTAAAAAAAATGTTAAGTTATTGATATATGTACACAATTTTTTTTCTTATTCCAACTGATTAAAGTCCTAAAAAACTTTCTTTTAAGTAGAATCTTTCCTCCATGTGTGTAAGAAGAAATAAGCTTAACTTCCGAATCACCACAGCCCACTCATGAGAATTCTCTCACTTCGGGAGGACTATGCCATGTGAACAGTGGCTTGGGAGTCCACCTCCATCAAAGCTAAGTGGCTGTGCGTAGTGTCGATGCTGCTCTGGGCAACTTCACAGCATGAACTTCTCGGTGTTACTCTGTTAAACACACCTTTCCCCTCCCTGTATGTCAAAGCAAGATGATGCACTTTATAGAGATGTAAGAAGAAGTGGTGTCCCCTTGGAAATTTGGGGTAAGTACCTTGAAAACTCATTTCCAATGATAGTAAACAATTGACAGCAGATTTCAGTGTAATTTAAAAGCAGCAGAACATTCACTATATCCCCAGTGCAATGTGAATGGCCCATTACTTAAGCAAAGAAGGAAAACATAAAACTAGTATAGGAAACAAAATATGGCGATAACTGACGAACACAGAACACGTTTCACATTCCGAATGCCTGCAGCTTTCCCGTGCCTGGGACAGGCAGAGCTTTCTTAAGTGGTGCTGGTTTCAAACCACTACGAAAATAACATGACACAATTTTCCTAGGTAGGGGTGCATTTCAGTAGTTAGAGAGGAACTACACGGCATGTGCTAAGTACAACCAAATGCTCACCAGAAAGCCAGTGGTTTTTAGGGTTGAACTAAATGATGATATTGCCAAGTATAGAGACCCCAATATCAGAAAACAGTTCAGATACAGTGCAGAGGCACACACCTGTCTGCCGCACCCAGCACTGAGATAAGAGATCGCCACATGCTCACGTCCGTCCATCCCCAGGAGGCTGCTCAGAGGAGTGTGGTGCTAATTCAGAGTGGAGCCCAAAGCCCATCCCACAAACATCTATAATACAGGAGAAATGAGCAAACTGCACTCTACAAATCTGGAGCCAAGGAGAGAAGTGCATACTTTTACAAGAGAAAATGGTGTGTTTGTTCATCTTAACAAGCAACGGAGGTCAGAGCAGAACAAGGGAGGGAGGGAGCCTGACGGTGAGCTGAGATGCCGTCTTCTATATTAGAAAGTGAACAGGCTTAGCTTTGTTTTCCTAAACTTGTAGTTCTACCTCTGCACGTATTCTACTAATAAAAGTACGCCCTCAATTACACTCATGCATGTTTTTTTCCTGGCCTGACTCAGAGTATCAACTACATTATCCCAGTCTTCTGAGGGTTTCTGACGTGGAAAATGAATGAGATTGAGGAGTAAAAAGTTTCCTTATTTTCAGGATTAAACATTAAAGTGTTAAAGTAGACAAGCTGTGTGCTGTCAGTGCCTGGGAGGGCAAGGTGGGAAGCCCACCGACTCCTCGGCTTACTGTGTGCATGACCAAGGCTGATATTGGGTTCACGGTATCCAGCGGGAGGCTTGCTCTGTGGCCAGCAGCTGGCTCCTCGCTGGAGCAGGACTGCCTTCACTCTACAGTACTGTTGGGCATGTGTGCTCACGCCACCAAGACCAGGCACAGATATCGTGTGCCAGTGTTAATAACCACAATTACAAAGATGGGACTTTTAAATCGCAATCAGCATGGAAAAAGAGAAGGAATCCAATTGCCAACTTAGGGTGCCAAAGAATATAAAGAGCGTCTTAACGGTTTCTGGAATGCATGGAGCATGTGAGTGATGTTGAGAGCGTGGCAGCCTCATTGGGGCTAGGTCTGCCTTCTGACCCTGAGTCGTGAGGCCAGGGCCAGCCTGAATGCTGCCCCTGGAATGCCAGGAGCTGGCTCAGCCCGTCCTCCAGGGACTCTAACAGTGCAAGTGGCAACAAACATCGGTCTAGCCTTGTGTTTTCTTTTTTTAACTTATGTTTATTTTTGCAGCAACATATTTATGGAATGTATGAACTTGACAGTTAAGTAGATGAACTTACATTAGAATGAAATTTCTTTTTGAAATGCAAGATAATTTTATTCACAACAATTTTTTTTTATTTTTTTAGTTGAGTATAGACAGCATGGTTTTATTTTATTTGTATGTAGTGCTGAGGATCAAACCCAGTGTCTCACACATGCTAGGCAAACACTCTGCCACTGAACTACAGCCCCAGCCCTATTTACAACTATTGCTGTGCCACTTTTTAAAAAAGGGAACCAGGACAACTATTCTGGTCATTCATATTAAGGTGGTTAAGCAGCATCCTTGGAAGTTCAGAGAATGACCTTAAGAGCAGATACACTCCTAGAGGAGACATGGACAATTGCACTCATTTCACTGAAAACAAACACCCAGAATATGTTAGATTGTAATGCTTGATTACTTAAACATTTAAAAATATTAAAGTACACTAAAATTATTATATTTATGTCTTAAAGCTCAGCTTTTCAAAAGTACTAATTAAGATTGTCCTGGTATATAGAATGTCAATAATTTTTATTTTATACAAGTGAAGTACCTAGCATAGAACCTGAAATTTTGTCACTTCTCAATATTTGGTAAAAATATATGTTGACAAAAATAAAAATACATGTTAAAGTAAGTATGCTATCTAAAATAAATATATATACACTATATATATACATATTTACATACATATTGTTAATGCATATTGTTCAAAGTTGTTGACTTCTACACTATAGGTAAAACAAAAAAAAATATAATGGACTTAGGAAAATTAGAAATACCGATTGTTGAATTTTTTGTTGTTGTTTTTTTTTTTTGCTTATTTTCTATTTTATATACTTGAGTATATAATGTAAATATGAAAATTTTGAAGGGAATATTTTCTGTGATGATCTGAAGTCTTCTCTTTCCTATTTAATAAGAGAACACGGGACATAATCTGACCTTTCCATGGTGAGCCATGTTTACTTTGCAGAATTTGATTTTACAGTTCTGTGGTGCAATGTCACCAGATCTTCCCGAGCTCTGTAGAGTTGGGGACTGCTGTGGACCACTCCTGTGTGTTGTCTTATGCACTAAACAGAGCCTGTGTCTCCTTCCCTGCTGCCCATCAGATGTCCAACCAGAGCTCCCGAGAAGTACTCCTCCAGGCCTAACACGTTGAGTTCGGGCACATCCTTTCTTCAGTCATCTGTTGAGTATATTTGCAACATATTATTAGGCTTTGGCTGAAAAAATGAAGAAATGAGCAACGTTCTCTCACCATGAAGAGATTTACAGATGCCAGGAGGAGCAGCCACCTACAAGGCACCAGGTTGGGGTTTGAGTGAGCACAGAGGAGGAGGTGCTCCGGTCAGGAGTTTCACTGAGCATCTAGCTGAGCCAGGCCTGGAGGCCGACTATGACTAGAACAAGTGGAGAAGGGGGTGGAAGAAGAGAGGGCTGGA
This sequence comes from Marmota marmota marmota, assembly GCF_001458135.2. Classification (NCBI taxonomy): domain Eukaryota; kingdom Metazoa; phylum Chordata; class Mammalia; order Rodentia; family Sciuridae; genus Marmota; species Marmota marmota. The sequence continues at coordinate 2,156,213 of NW_026000224.1, read as the reverse complement.
GACAGGGCCAAACGTCTGGGCGAGCTGTGGGTGCCAAGCTGCAGGAGCGGTCCAGGAAAGGCAGGGCTGCAGGGTTAGGGCGAGAGGACCCGGAGGCCCAGGCCGGGGGTATTTCAGGGGCTCAGCTTTCCAAGCATAATGATGGGGTCTGGGCATCCACCTGTCGGTGGGAAATGACCCAGAAAGGCAGGATCGTGTTCAATTGGGACTGGCCTTAGTTACTATGAATATTTCATGACAGTTACAGAAAGTTTCAAAGCAGAGAATTAAACGGATAGATTTTTAACACCCTGTGATAGTATTGAGTAGAAAGTGTTCAGCAATGAGGTGGTGGCCTTCATAATGAAAATAGAAAATAGCAAAGAGCAAAACATCTTATTCACCCCTCATTCACCAGCCTCATGGTGTTCCCTGGAGTGAATAAGAGCAGCACTAAAGAGTTGGCTAAACTGCTGTTTTTAAAAGTAAGGTTAATGGGATTTCTGTAGGAACATGAATGTTAATATGACTTCCCACCTCATTCTACTTCCTTTTAACATGCACATAACAAGTTAATCAGACAGGGACACCAACCCTCACAGTAGAAAGAAGGCAAAGCTGCTGGTGGGAGGTGAGGCAGGGGGCCTGGGGGCACCGAGCTGGAGGAGGTGAAAGCTACAACAAACTTCTGGGCAGATGGCTCTGCTGCTCACACAAGATGCACAGCAGGCAGCGAGCAAGCCTGGGGGGATGAAGGAGTTTCTCAACAGACCACTATGACCATGGTGCCCAAGGAACCTTTATTAGATGATGATGTTCAATAGCACAGGCCTCGGGTCAGTGTGGACAACTAGCTGCCCTGGCACAGGGACTCCTGAGTCTAAGCTGTTGCCAATTTCTGTGGTGTCACTATTCCTCCCATGGAAGACTTCAAGTTTCCAATGAGAATTTGTTAAAATGTATATTTTATTTTATTTTATTAGCTAGCTGCATTAACTAGAATTTCCAAAAGAATATTACATAAGAGTCACAAAAGTGGTATGTTTCACTTAAATTGGAATGCTTTGAAATCATTCCATTAAAACAATACATTTTTAAAAGTATATTTCCTTTTCTTCCACTATAATTCAACATGGAATTTCTATCTACTAATTTAAAATGTCTATTTAATTAATAATATAGTTTTCTATAAATGAATACATTGAATTTTCTTTTTTTCCTACTCATTGCAATGCTCCTGGAATGAATACTTTTATATATCAAAATCTTCTTTTACCTCAAAATTCTACATCAGTATTTACTTAGAAGTCTTGAGTTGGCTTTTAGTTAATGAGATTTGCTGTAGTTCTCTATTGGTATGAGTCTTCTAGGGAATCTTTGTAAAATTCATAAAAATATTTAGAAAATTCTATTTTTTGTCTAAACACCAGGCATTATTTTTTATAAACACAGGAGTCTCTCATCTTTGGACATCTTAAGTAATTCATGTGTACCATCCCTTGATTACATAACTATTTGGGGGGTGCAGGAGGACCCATGCTCACCATGTTGAACAGGGGCAGATATTCCCTGGAGTAAATAAAAGCAGCACTAAAGAGCTGGCTAAACTGCTGTTTTTAAAAGTAAGGTTAATGGGATTTCTGTAAGAACCTGAGCATTAATATGATTTTCCCACCTTATTCTCCTTCCTTTTAACATGCACATAACAAGTTAATTAGAAACATCTCAGCATTAATAAACCCTTCTTACTGTTGTGAGGAGAAATTTAGCATATAATGTTATTTATAATGATATATTTTGGCACAGTGTTTCATCTCAATTGAAATACCCTTCAGCATAGGAAAATGGCCATTTATTGAGAATGCAAAATTAAAGAGAATGCTTTAGAGTCTTGGATTAATTTTCATAAAGTGATTATTTGCAACACTTAAAGTTTGTATGTAATCACACTTCATAATGAAAATAGAAAACAACAAAGAGCAAAAACATCTTTGTGATTTTTACTATCAGGATTCCTTAAAGCTCTGAGAAGACCTTAATTTTAAACATCACAGTAGCTGCTTCCACTTGTGAAACATGAGCAATAGACAGTGGTCTACTGCAGCACTGTCTTCAGCTGTCCCCACAATCCCTCACTGTGGCGATGTCCCTGTTCTCTTACCAGGGGATGGAAAGAAGCTTCTTGTATATTAACATTTTAATTGACTCCCAAATTGTACATAAATATTTACTTAAGAGTTTTGAATCAGTAAGATTTGCTCTAGTTCTCTGTGTGGGTTTCTGAGTACCATTGTGAAATTTACAATTTAGAAAATTACTTTTTTGTCTATATATTGGGGGGGTTAATGATAGAGTGGTTAGGAGCTTAAATAATCCATCCCTACCATGAGAAATGGTCTCATTTCTGTGGCGTTCCAGAGCTTTGAGAATCCAGGTTGCTTCTTCCTGTATTTCCCATGGCTGGGAGCACAGCAGGCAGGGTCAGAGATGCTTCCTAACCATTGGCTCTTTCTCGACTTAGGAGTGCTCAGCAGATGCCCTGCTTATCTCCGTCCATGGCTGCTAAACGTTGTAGCAACTTCTCTATCTGCAGAGCTCCTGCTCCTCCTGGGCACTGACAGGTCACCATGTGTGTTCCTTCCACCAGACTCCTCAAATCCTTGACCTCTTCACATGCAATGACTCATACTCACCCATGCACACTTAGGGTCCCAGGGTCATTCCTGCCATTACACATTGTATGAACTGTAGCACCCCAAAGTGTCAAATCCAGATACCACGCTCCTCCCGTAACCAAACCCACAGGGGTCATGCTCTGTCTTGGCTGCTGCTAACTCAATGGGACACACTGCTTCTCTGGTCACCACTCTGACCCCAGTGACCAGTGTGTTCCAAGGCTCTAAGAGCACCCTGAGTGACTCTGGAGCAATGGGTGATCCCTGGCATCAGACCTGGACACCTACAAAGGGAAATCACAAACAGTAGTAACTGTTTGGTGAAAACCAGAAGCACATGGGAGACCAGGGGAGACCTGGTCCAGTTTCTGGATTAGATTTAGAGCAGATTTGCAAAAAGAAAGGTTTTGGAACAATTTCTGGAAAAGTCTAGAATGAAAATTTCTAGAATTAACCCTGAGGGCTTTTTATGTTTATGTTTGAACAAACATTGAAATTTTGGCCACTAGGTAAATTAATTTCCTCATAAATATAATATTTAGAATTTTATCTCTAATGTATAGGATATTGTTCCTTAACACTAGTCATTTTCTCATCAATTTGTCTTTCTGATAAAACATATAATGATTAAGACAAATGAATAATTAAGACAAATGTCTGAAATGAATACTTCCTTACTAAATCAATACAGCATTTTGTTAATTTGTTTTAATTGTTGCCATTTGCTATCTCTAGACTGGGTAACTGCAGTTCTTTCAAAAATGTTCATTTTGAAAGAAGCAATAAGCTGTAACTGAAATGCACAAAGTATACATTTTTTATTTCTTGCATTTGGAAGACACCATGAGCAGTTTTCCCTCCTCAATTGATTTCTACCATTAATAAAGACTATGATATGGAATAAGGTATGTGATTTCTGTTAAGGATAGTGGTGATATATTACTCCAATGGCTTTTGCTTCCTGATTTGAAAAATAAATGTATCCTATTACCTTTTTAGATCCTCCAAATAACTCATTTGAAGAGACAGGGGACTGGCCCTCTCTTTCACAAACCTCAACCAGTTTGAGGCATGTTGGGCTGGCCAAGGTGTATATTCATACCCAAAATCTAAATTCAGCTAATCTCTCCAAATGATTTTCACCTAAGCTACCCTCTTTTGTTTTTTTAAATATACATGAGCATTTTTTGAATTCATATCTTCCAATTCTGTCTTTTGGAAATAAAACATTTTTCTCCAACAAGATGTGAGAAGAAGTGAAATGAAGTATAGCATCACAGACTGTGAAAGTTGGATCACTATGTACTGTAGCACACCGCCTAACAACAGGCAATGCGCTTCCTAAAGAATCATGGTATCGACTCCTAGGTACCACTTGGCTATATCACAGGAGAAATTGTGTAGTTCAGCTTTTCTTTTACTTTAGTTGAAAAATTAATCAAGTAACTTGTTAAATACCAGCCACAAGGGTACTATTCGGTCATTGTGATCTGCTAAACAATTTAAGGGAAACTCATACAGTCACTATGCTCTGTCCTGGTGCTTCAGAGATGGGCACGCATGACCTCACCCAAGGGAGGTAGCAAGAGGTGTTACGAGACACGGTGAATCAGAGAGTATGTGGAGAATGACCCAGGTGTCAAGGAATGGGCACCCTGTAACAGTAGTGTTGTCACCTCCGAGGCTCTTAAAGTGTAAACTTTCTAATATGAAAGTATGTATACGTATACATTGATATGCACAAGTGTCAATACACACACACACTCACACACTATAAAATTACATAGGAGATTGTTTAAGAAACTGCCTCATATTCACAATAGGATATCTTTTTTAAAAAATATTTATATTTCAGTTGTAGCTGGACACAATAACCTTTATTTTATTTATTTATTTTATGTGGTGCTGAGGATGGAACCAGGGTTCTGCACCTGCTGGACAAGCACTCTACCGCTGAGCCACAATAGGAGAACTCATTTCCAATTCTGTCTTTTGGAAATAAAACATTTTTTTTCCAACAAGATGTGAGAAATAGGATAGCTTTAATGAGAAACCAAAGATAACAGAAAAAAATCAAGTTGGGAATAAAACGCACCCCACCTATCCCCATTCTCACTTTGCCATTCCACCCCAAACAGCAACGAACACTGGATGAGGACACTTTAGCTAAGAGGGATTGCCTGAGCACTCTCCTTCGAATTGGTGCAGCCCACGTCCTGCTCAAACACAACCATGAGCTGCATGTGTCCTCCTTGGGGCCTGAGTGCGGCCCTGTTCCGTGAGTAGCTGACACACTGCTGGAGTCCAGAGGCCATGGCTGGGCACTAGCCATGTCATGCACAAGACACATGGTGACACAAGATGAAGGAAAGCCCACTCACAAAGGAGTTTTCACCCCAAGGTATTTTATTGAAGATGGTGGATGATCCATGACCTCAGAATGTCAAATCCCAGCCACAAGGGTACTGTTCGGTCACTGTGATCTGCCAAACAATTTCAGGGAAACTCTGAAGTTGTCAAAGACCCGAGTTAGATATATTCCTTGCCATATCAAATAAGCTCAATAGAATGAGCTCTACAAAGAATCCAGTTGCCTAATTTTATAAGAGAGATTTACACTTGTTGATGATAATCTTTAATGCTGGCGGGGGATTGACATGGTGCGTGCTGACTAAAGTAAAATAGAGCTCTAGACTAGGCAGAATATTTATTCTTTTTAATGACAGGAATTGGGTGAGTTTTAATGAAGGAGGGTTTTCTTCTGCAAGCTTAGTGAAATATGGAATAGCTATTATTATTTTTGTACAAGGTAATGACTTTTTTTCCTAGATACAATGAAGATCTTCAAAAACACCATAATTTTAGTTGTATGTAAATCACATTTTATATCAATTGTTAATTTTTAGTAAGGTTATAAATCTGCAAGATNGGAAGCTCAAATTTGAGTGGAACTTCTAAATTTTAAAGACCAGACTATCAGTTTTTACAGTGAATGGGTCTACAAGGTAATACAGGTATAAAATTAAAAAAATATCTCATTGATGAGTCAACAGATATGAAAATGTATTCTACTTAACTACATTTCCATATATTCCATAGGATTATTTTATGTATTTGGTTACTTGCAGGAATAATACACAAAACATTTAACCACTGATGTGACCTAGGCAATGACCACTGAGAGCTGGCACTAATGAGATTCTTTTTTTTCCAAACAACAATAACAGTAATTGTCACCATGCACAGAGTGGATACCACAGCTAAGTGCTTTTCATACAGCATTAATCATAAGAACCCTCCTACACAGCAAATTGTTTCCATCTTAGAACTGAAGTTACATTAAAAGAGGTTTCCATAAACTGCTCCAATAGCACAGTTAACAGTGTAATTTAGGTGTGTCTGGACTGAGCTGCACACACCCAGGTACACAGAAACCTGACACCCACCTCCTCTCTCCATCTGCAGGATGCAGGGTTCCCATGGAGTCACTAGCTGGCCTTTCCTTTGTACTTTGGAGTCACTCCTGCATGCAGCAGCCCACAGCAGGGCTGAGATGTGGCCCGCAGGATGCTTGCCACAGGCATCACGCACGTCCACCCGTCCCTTAGCAACACCTTAGATGATACTCCCTCCTTCCCTTCTTCCTTCCTGCTGGCTGGACTTCACTTCCAGGATGCTCTTGGAAACTCTAAGCTGAAGACATGGAAATGTAGACTTAGTTACAGCTAAAGATACTGCAAAACGTCTGAACGCATAGCTACTGATATCAACATAAAGGCAGCACTGCCGACAGAGAGGTCCCTTGCTTCAAAAGCAAAGTCCGTCCAAAATAGGGAATAAAGAAGAAAAGGAGGGGAACTGCAGTCAAAATAGAAAATGAGTGCAGTTGAGAAAGGAGGTTGAGGGAGAGAGAGGAGGGGCAGCATGAGGGACGGACAGTGGAATGAATCTGACCTAACTTTTCTATATACGTATATGAATATACCACAATGAATCTCACCATCATCTACACTCATAAGACACTAATTAACATATATAAAATCATATATATTTCTATAGATATATTAAATATATATTTACTATAATATATAAATATATATTAAATATACATATAAATATATATGTATGCAAACAGCAGAAAGATCAGTAGAATAGAATGGAACAGGAGGAGGAAGGAGGAAGGGAAAAGGTAAGTACAGGGGACTGAATTAGAGCAAATTATATTACATGCTTTTATAGTTATATCAAAATGCTTGTAATATTATGTAAAACTAAAAAGAACCAATAAATAAATTCAAATGATCAATGTCTTTTCCTAAATTCTGTTAACATATATAATAAGTTAAATACACACATTATCTACCATAGTGTGCAGTGGATTATAATTATCTCCCAAAGTGCTTTCGTTCCTAAATAAAGCAATTTTGCTGTTTGAATTCAACATCAAAGATTATGTGTCAAATTGAATATCAAAATATTACTGTAGAATGAATGAGAAGTTGACAAGAGTGTCTCACAAAACATTGGGGACTGGCCATTCTCTGCTTGTAGGAAGGCAGAAACGGCGAACTTAGTCTTCTTTCTGCAAACTATGCATGAGGATAAGCTGGTATCCACAAACTTGGGAAAATTTTCTCTAGATGTCAAGAATTTATCTGCCTCAAAGAAGAAACTCTATCTTGCTTTAATCAAAAAATTTCCTTATCACGTCATTATTGATTCTTGAGGGGAATATCTTCCTAAGACAAAAACTGATGCGTAAATGTGTCCCTTGGAAATTTCCCTCTTAAATTGATAAAAAGCTCAAGAACAGTCAGGGACAAGAATAACAACAAAAGGTTAGTTTGGGGATCCTCTGGGGGTTTCTTCTAGTTTTAAGGCTTAAAGAACCAGTGCGCTCTTGTTTTAGAAGACTGAACCTCTTGTCTTTAAATTGCTCCATGGGGGCCGATGGCAACCACCCTCATCTTTGCCCTGATTTCACCCAATAAAGTTAAAGCAGATTACACCCTAGAGACCAAGATTAAGGGAGGCTTCCCCTGGCCAATGCTCGTTACCATCAACATTTCCACAACTCATATGTGTCCAGTTCTTCAGCCCCTGACACACTCGTACATGGACTGTCTCATCAGGTCCTAGACCTTAAGTTGTAGGACAGGAGCAGTGTTAGAGTCTGTAAACAAGTCAGGATGGCGCCTGGCATTTTGCCAGGGGGAGTGGTTTGCGAAGTAACACCAGTGAACCATTAAGTGTGGAGATTCCTTATTGGTTGACTGCTGTATCTAGTTTATGCTAATTAAGATAAGCTGTGTGGAATGTATAAATATCGCTCCGGTGCTACAATAAACGGCTCCCACTCCTGCTGTATCAAAGTACACAAGTTGCTCGTCACCCCCCGGTTATTTTGCCCAGCCAGCCGGGCTGCAGCAGAGCAGTACCACAAAAGGGGAAAGGAGGTGGAGGACACTGAGTGACGTGCATGGTGATAGAGCTGAAGTGGGGTATTAACAACTGATTACTTTAGTATGAGGGTCCAGTTCTTTCTTCTCAGCACTGACCAGCTTGAGAATTACAAAGTGTGGGTGATTGTATAATTTTCACTAATATTTCTGCACAACCTGGACTGCAAATGGATCCATTTATGACACCATGACTCACCGTACCTCCATGTGCATGGAGAAAAAACTTGTGCTGTGTCAACCTTGGCGGAATGGAAAGATAACTCTTCTGATTTATTCATTTATGAGCAAAAACTCTGAGAGAATGGAGCTTCTGGCAATTTGCCTTCCCTTTGTCTTATTTCAAGAATGGCACATCCCAGGTGTGTCAGCAGGATTCAGGCCAGGGGAAATCCTCCATTCTGGGTTAAACATTGTCTGCACAGGCACCACACAACCAGATCCACTGCAAAAGCTTCCTTGTAGGTGTGAGGGCAAAGCCTCCTCAGAGACAGTAATGGTCCTCTGGACCTTTCTATCTCCATCTTCCAAATGACGTTGCTAGCAGGCATTCCTAAGGAGACGTGCACACAGCAATGGGTAAGAATGGATCAGCAGCACAGCCAACTGCATTCACTGAGGTAGAGCCTCAGGAAGAACCTTCTGTTCCCCAGCTCACCACGCTGGATGGGCTCATCTTAAGAAGGTTTCCCTTGTTGCTCACCTGGAGACCCTGCATTTCCCCCTTATGCCCCTGAGAGTTGATGTTGGGGTTGTACTATGAGTTGAAAACCCTTAGTGTGGAAGAAAAGGAAACGGACTCTACACAAGTAAGCCATTTAAGAAGTTCAAAACTATACCACATGATAGAAAAGAAAGTTGAAATAGAAGCTTCTGCGATCAGGAGAAATCAAGGACTACTGTGTGGCATCTGGCTTAGTAATGTTAATGAGGTGCACAGCTAGACTCACTTAACATGGTGAGGCATGACTAGCGTCCTGGTAAAACAGCAAACATTAGGGATGGGTGTGTTCCTGTAGTTGTGGAGGTGAGTTTAAAAAAAAAAAATCATCAACAGATTCACAAGTAAAGGAACCTGGATGAAATCCAGGGGCATATGAATGTCCACTTGCCTTTCACGTGAAGACAAGTGGCAACTACCTCTGGATTGAACTGTTTTAATTGTCTTACTCTCTTCATTGTTGTTGTTACCCAGAGGGAAGCCACCAGCAGTTAGAGGGAGAGCACAGAGAAATCTGTAGTGAACATTTGTAAAGAATGCCTAGTAACTACCATTCATGCAGAGAGGCAAGGTGGCTCTATTCATAAAGAATGAAAGTTCACCTTTTGATCTTAGTACTGGAGAACTTCAAAGATTGGTGTACAACAATGGTATTGATACTCAAAGTATCTGTAATTTGCATTCATGAAGATGTTGTTTTCAAAATTAAATATTATTGATTCTCCAACTGAAATTCTAAAGAAGAAAGGTGTAAGAATGATTTGCATAACTAAAGAGGAAATGAAGTTCAATGTATGATGAGAGCAGTTCAGGCTCATTTTTTTTTTTATGGAAACATGGATACATCAATGAATTTTAAAAAAAAAAGCATGCCTGCTAATCAGGTGTAAATATTGATTTCTCATATCCGAGGGCAAGAGAAGAAATTTTGTCCTTGAACTATGACCTTTCATCAATATTTTAACTCTTTTAAAATTCTGTCTACATTTCAATCAATTCATTTTTTGTATTCAATTGCACTTTTACTTTAAAAAAATCCAACTTAACAATGTTTAAAGAAAAACCTCTTAAATAAAAGCTTATGCATTAAGCACAGTAATGTGGTAAAACACCACCATTCTGAATGCCAGAACTCCATTTAAAATATACATGAATTAGTAAAGTTTGATCCCTGAAAACACTGCATAAATAATAAAAGTATGCATTAATCTGTTTTCAAACGAAACTCAATGAGTAAAATAAAAGGGGAAAAAAAACAGAAAATCTGATAAGTGACTTCAAATCCCTTCTATTTGACTTTGAGAAATATTTAGTGGCAATAAATGAAAACAAAATGAATATAATCATCTCAGTCAAAATTACCTCAAAGTACTATGGATCATCATATCAAAAACTGGGATTTTCTTTCATTTCTAGATATTGGCTTGCATTCTAATGAGGAGATTACAAAAGAAATTTAGGATGATCCCCAATACCAATGAAGTTGGAATGAAGCATAAAAATTTCCACATTTGAGCAATCCATACACATTTTCAATTTGTGAAATGGTCATTTTTTAAAAAAATTATAGTCTATTCACTATGTACTTATTTTATAGAAACTGGGAGGATACATTTCCTTGACAGTTAACTTTGTATCCTAGATAGATAAATGATTGTATTGTTTTCTTTCCACTTACATTTATATGTGAAATTTGGCTCTATAGTAGCAAATAAATTTCAATAGTTCTCCTATAATCTGAAAGGTAGGCTTTCATTGACTAGCATCCATTCTATAAATAGTACAGAAATTAAATCCAATGGATTCAAGGCATTGAGGTTTACTTACATCTCTGTAACTCATCATTAAGAATTCTTATTTGCACACGGCACCATTATCAAGGTCAAAATCTGGAAGATCTAAGACAAAGAATCACCAACAAGCTCACATGCTTCTGTTACTGTGTTAGCTCCCTGTCCCCAATTTTTTGATTCTTGTGTTTATTAAGTTTTGACTTTATTATGATCATAACAGCTATGAATAAGTGAAAATAAAAAATTTTCTACATCTGCAACTGTCCACTGAAAATGTAGCTTAAAACTATTTATATATGAATTTAGAGTTAAAAATCTCAGAATGAAATGCAATAAAAAAATGAACCATCTTTTTATTGTCCTCCCAAATCATGTCTTATATGGGTTTAATGAAAATATTTATGCACAAAATATGTGTGGGTAATTTGGGAATATTTGAAGATAAAAAATATCTTGTTCAAACATATATATATATATATATATTGTTTGTGGGTAATTTGGGAATATTTGAAGATAAAAAATATCTTGTTCAAACAATATATATATATATATATATTGTTTTCTTTTTAGTCCAAGGCTCTGTTAAGGGTACCTCTGACACCAAATGGTAGTTATCATGATTTACTTTGTGTCCGATTGTGTTTAGGGCCCAGAATCATGTCTGCACATGTTAGAATCTTTGCCAGAGAAGTTATTTGTCCTTGAGGGCCCATGTCAGAGATGAATCAGGCCTCCTGTGGTGTTGTTCAGGGCTCTAAGTGACAACTTGACCAGGTGACCTGGCTGGCCACCCAATATCCAGCTGAACTAAGTTAATGTTGGAAACTTAGTTACCCGGACAAAAATAACATTGTTTGAAAATCACTGAAAGTGGAATCACATCATTGTGATCACAAATGTCAAAAAACAGAGTGCAACTTCCAATATAAATTAAGTCTAAAACCATAACATGGACATATCAACCTTACAAATAGTAACATTAGCCCAGTGAAGTTTACCTTGAGGGGGAAAAAAAGAAAAGAAACTTATTTCCACAGGTGACTGTCCTTAACCAGAGAACCTAACATAATTGCCCTGTGACCAGCCCTGTGTTCTCGTGGCAAGGCCTTGAGAAGTCCTTACAGATACCAGAGAAACAGGCTTTAGGTGAAGAGGAGAGGGCACGGTGCCTACTGCAGCTGTGAGCATCTGCTCCTGATGACAACCTCTGCAGACATGACCAAAGCCCCACTAGGAGAAATGAGCCCAAAGACAGGGCAGAGTTTACTGAGGAACACCCAAGGACCTGCCTGGACAGCTGTGGGGTTCATACATCTGGGCTCCAGCTGCACCCTCAGCCCTGGAAGCCCGCCAGAGGTGCAGCCCTGTGCACTTAATGACCAGAACAAGAGTTAAGGACCACTGGAATACGCTGTAATGGCCCAAGGGGATGATCCTCTTTGTGATCTTGGATCTTAAACTCTCTTCCCTACCCTGAATCATCTAATGGGTCAGAAAATCTGAACAGGATAGTTCTCCCTTCACTGAACAGGTAGGGAAGAAAAAATCACAAAATGTTAGTTAAATTAAACCACACCACTTTTCTAACACATCCTTTTAAAAATAGTCTTCCTTGTAATGCTTTCACGTGTATTTTTAATCTAGCCTTTCTAAAATGTGTAAAAAGGATGGCTTCCTCATTTCAGGGAGCTGTTACTGCTAAATTTGGAAATGCACTCTGGCTGCTGTTCCAAGTTCACCGCTTTCTCTCCAACGTTGGCAGGTGAACTCCGACGGCGGTGACGTGCTCAGGTTGGCTCTCTGTGCGGGAGCCCAGCCAAACAAGGCTGGGGTTGAGACACTGGGGACGTTCCCGAGATGGAGGCTGAGAGAGAAGCAGCAGGCCGAGATGGCAGGGGCCAACAGACAACCAGACCAGCTGAATACGCAGCCAGCCTCAGCTGACCGGCGGCAGGGGTCTTTCTAGCTGCTCTCTCCAAAACGGGCAATAATTCACACCGACTCCGAGTTGCCCAGGGCTGGGCGCGCAGGTACCAGAGAAAGCAGGTACGCGGAGAAAGGGGCTCAGATTGGAGAGAAAAGAGACCCTCAGACAAGGGACTGCGTCTTGGAAACACGGTCTATTTGAAAAGGTTTCCTTTGTGGACTGGAGAGGTAACAGTCCGCAGGATGGGGAGAGGAAAACGAGGGTTCACTCCGCGGCAGGGGCGTGGCTCCCGCGCTCCCCTGGCTCCTGCGGGCACAGTGGCGCGGCCCAGGGCTGTTCTTCCCGCTGATCCGACAACCCACCCAGTGCCAAGCCCTTTGCCGCTCACGCTCTGCCAGCACCAAAAGCCAGGCCACAGGAAGCTGGCCAAGGGCTGCAGGGCCGCCAGCTGCCGAGAGCAGCGAGTTTTGATCAAGGACCAGGTAACGCTGGACACCACTGCAGTCAGCACAAGGGCGGAGGACGCTGCTGAAGAGCCCTGCAGCCCATAGACAGCTGCGGCTGCCACACCGTGGTCTCCACCTGTACTCCAGTACCATGTGCCGGACCCAGAAAGGCACCAAGGGAAAAATATCGTATGTCGAAAAGCAGAGTCCGTTTTACAAATACCAAATAACATGATGTTTGATTAAACGTAGACTCACAAAAAATCTCTCAAACCCTGGACTTGCTCCCCATGATATTAGCATGGCTTCACCCCACTTTAGGTCAGGAGATACCTCTGGGTGTGATGCACACGTGTCCGAAGCATGCTAAGATGCAAGTTAAGTCTCTGCCATGCAGCATCCTGTTAAAGAAACTCAGTGGTAAAGGCTGAGACTGGGCCATTTGCTCTCCAACTATTATCTTATTCATGCTCTTGTACTTTCATTCATTCAACCAATATTCATTGAGTGCTCATTGTGTTTCAATTTTTTTAAATTCTAGGAATATATTAAATATTAAAGACAGGGTTATTGCAGCAAGACCTTGAATTCTAGTGGAGGAGGAGCGGAGAAGGTAGAGAATGAGCAAACTGACAAATATAAAATTATTCTGTCAGTGACAAGAAAAAATGTGAAAGAAAATATGTAACAGAAAACTACACTGCACTTCATCTTAGCCAAATGACTGAGAAGCTTGTTAAAAGAAAACCCTAGATGAGAAAATATAGTAATGTTAGAAGAGGCAGGAGGGCAGAAATGGTGACCTATGCCACTGTGCACAGAAATCGGGAAGTCATCACCCAAAAAAGTGACCAGAGTCCTGAATTTTAAAGAGAGTGAGGATTATCCTTGTCCAGAGAAGAGTGTTCCAGGTCAAGGGCCAAGAAGGCACTGCACTGGGTGTCTTGAAGTGAGCCAAAAGGAGGCCAGGCATCTGCAAGAGACGGGGAGGGTGGACTGCCAGGAAAGACCACGGGGACTTTGCAGGACAAGGCAAGGAGTTTGGTTTCACCTCAAAACATATGGGAAGCTATAGAAGCATTTTAAGCCAAAACTTTTATGGTGCATATCTTACAAGAAAAGTTGTCAAGTTAGAACAATGAAAATATGATTAAAAATATAAAACAAGAAAGCGAGGCATGAAGGACTGCAGCAGAAATAAAGATCATAATGGGAATATGCTGCGATATGCACAGACACAGCCCTGTGTTTTCTAATAGTGGTAAAAGTGGAAGAGAGATGGAAGTGGGATTTATTCTTAAATTCCCCTATTAAAAAAAAAGTTCAGGCAAGTATTGTATGAGGATACTTAACTATTTATGAATGATTACTTCCATAGCTTTGCCAAACGGGTCAATAGACTGTGTCTTGTGTCAAGCTCCAGAAAAAAGAAATGACAAATTATATTCTTCAAATTCTTTACTGTAAGAACACTCCCATTGCTCATCTACACACACATTGTTCTCTTTCTCTGGGAAAGTGAGCCATTTAAATGCTAACAGGTTACCAGACAGTTCCCCCCACACTTTCTATTACTTCATTTATAATCAGGAGGTCAGCTGGCTGTAGTAACAGCTGAAGTCCAGGGGCAGGTGGCATGTAAATCATAAAGTTGCACCGTATCCTCCTGGTGCACAAACCTAAGTATGGTGCTCTATTCACTTGCCACCCGATGATCCTGTGCAGAACTTGAAATGAGCGTGAAGAGGACACTGGGTGGATTTAGGTGCCTTCTGCAGGGATGTGATAAGGAGCCAGAATCCAGAATCTAAGAGAGGAGCTCCATTATCCAGGGTTGAGCTCCACATCACTACACTTTGTACCTAATCAAATTCCCACAGATGTCATCCCTTGCTGTCTTATCATTCATGTGGCAAACCTAGGAGGAATGAACTACCTGCCACTGATAACAGAAGTCCCCAGTTACGAATGACAACTTGATTCATCCAGTGGGCTAACTTCTTTTTCATTCAAAACTAAATATGATTACAACTTTCAAAATGGTTCTTCATGACTGACAGCCAATTGCATGTTCCTTAATCTAATAACACCGTGTTGCTTCATGTAAGAATTTGGCAGCCTGCATGCACATAAGTGAAAACAAGGGCATACATGGTGAATATTTTACACAATTTTGTTCTTTAATCATCAACCTCTATGTTGGAAATCGCATTGAACACAATTATTTTAAAATCAAACATCTACATTTTCGCTTGCAAAACAGCCTTAATTTTTCCCTCATAAGTAACTGGCTATGTAGCTGTCCTTTTTGTTTGTTTATTTTTGTCTATTTGCAAAAACTTTAGAAAAGTAAAATTAAACAGTAGAGAAATGCCAACTGCGCCTCTCCCTCCAGAGACAGTGTTACTGTTATAACTGTTATAACTTGCTATATTTTCTTCTGGACTTCTGAGCATGGAATTTTTTGTGTGTGTGGACATAGAATTTTAAATATAAAAAGTATCACATTTTGGCACCATTTTTAATGTGGTTCTTACTGACCTTAATCTTATTGATATCAATAGATGGAAAGCTTCCTTCATCTTCAGTGAGAGGTCAGTATCCTGCCCTAGGCTGTCCAGCAGTGATCTAGCTAGTGCTGCCTCCCTAATGAAAATCTGCTTTGTTACAACTGTTTATTTAAACATCACTCCCACAAACATTCTTCAGTATGCATCTTCTCCTGTTTATTTCTCTTAAAAAAAATAGCATAGATATAAAACTTGTAGGTAAAACTATGACAATGTATTATGACTTTTCTACATATTGCCAAGTTGTCTCCTCCAAAATGTGCAGATTTTTCCCCACCTGAGATCATGGGAATCATTTGCTCTTCTACATATATGTCATTTTGTTAAGACAAAATGAATTCCTCCTATCCTTTTAGTATGCATTTCCAGACCAAATATACTATGTTGTTCATGTTATCTGGAAATGTATTTCCTCACTTGTGAGTTATCTGATCACAATGCAGCAACATTACTCAACGTTTTCCTTCTTTTCTAAACATATATCAATTTATTCTCAGTTTAAAGTTGTAATTTCACACCAGAAGTCAAGGCGGGAATCTAAGGTATTTATAATAATTTAAACGTATTCCTAATAAATTACTTGTGAATTTAGTCTTCAATTTGACTTGATCTGATTTTCTTTTTCTAAGAGCTCAGTTATAAAATAGCAAGATTTTAATAATTTATTGTGCATGAAAAGAAGATTCCCCGCTTATTTGTAGGAGGCAGTGGTGGAAGGGGGCCAGGAGGAGGAGTGCCTGCTCTTCCCCTGGGGAATCTGTCCCATACCCGCAGCAGAGCAGGATCATTCACTGGGTGGAGGCGCCTGAGGTGCGCATTGGTGGGTGCAGGCTCGCGCCTTCCAGGCTTGTGTCATCACTGGGTTCCACTGAGCAAGCACAGGAATGAATGAAGGCTTGCCTATCCAGCAATGCAAATCAGAGCCGTGAGGAGCAGGGCCAGCTGCTCAGAGGTGCCTGCATCAGTGTTCCTGTTCAGACCACCGTTCTGTTGCCCCCAACCCACACAGTGCCAATCTGCCCTCATGATGTGGGGAGGATACACATGCTCACATGACGCACAAAGAGGAAAATCAACTACTGACTCTTGTTGGCTTTGAGGAAACTTAAGAGTCTAAGCAATAGCTCCAATCTGATGGAATCAGAGCACACCAGAATATATGCTTATGAGCAGAAGACATTTTATGTAGTAATCATGTGAAGAACTGATGGTGCAAAGCCGAAGCAGTACCATTACATTCCTCCTGAGACACCAGAGTGGGGCAGTAGGAGCGTACCCTTTCCCAGGCTTGCATTACAGCTGGATACACAGGTACACAGACCGACACACAGACACACACACACACACACACACACACACAAGTTGTAAATGGAAGTCATCACTCTTCCCATAGGAAAACAATAACAGCCCATTACATTTAAATACTCAGTTGGTGAGAACAAAAACAATTTGTAGGATATGAAAAAGCTATGACTTATATTTAAATGACAGTAAAATTACAACAGGATGTGACCTATGCCTCAGAACACCCTCTACTGTGAGGGAGACACCCTGGAGGGCCAGGCCAAGAGCGGCCATCTTTCACCTCCATGCCTAAGCATAAGGAACCTAAGAGTCAGGCCTGTTGGAGGCCACTCTGAAGAAACCTCATATCTGGGAACTAGTTGTTCCCTCAGAACCAAGTCTGCTGTGCCCTCCTTGAGGCCATTCCACCTAGGAGTGTCTCACTAGAGAACAAAACTAGAAACCACACACACTGGCCTGCACCCCAACACCAGCCCAGTGCCTGCTAGCCATGGGGTTGAACTTCCTCACTGTCTCTTCACGAAGCGACCTCAGCAAGGTTTGCTTGACAGTACTTAATAGATTATATGCAACAAAAGTCAATTTTCTGCAAATGGAAAAAGTGAATCATCCCCAAGTGAAAAAAGTAGAAGACTAGATACTAATTTGAATCTGTCCCTGGCTTCTTCCCCCCCACCTTTTTTTTCCTCTCACTTCTAATATCAGGACCACACAGAGGTCGGTACTTATGAATGAATATACATATGGCCATGGTTTTGAAGGCAGAAGACCTGAACAAAGCCATATAAACCCCCTTCCTCCTTCATCAATCTATTTCTGTGATAGAAATGTAGCATTGGCAAGCATTTCTTTTGTACTACAGATTTAGATTTCCAGGAGTCTTCAAGTACAACAGGAAAAGAGGAAGCCTAAAAGTATCATGCAAAAGTATTGTAAGTAATTAATAATTGATAGAGCATAGATTAGAAAGAGTTCTGACAAACAAATATGAACCCAATAGAGAGGTGATAAGGACCACTGATGTGTGAAATCTGATAATAAAAATGAAAAATTAGTCACACATGAAATAGGTTATTGAGGAAAACACAAAGGGCTTCAGTGTTCACCAAAGGGCATTTGGGTGGTCTTCACATTTGAGTTTGGCCCTGGGGACCACAGGACTGGTGTTGGGGTGCAGGCCATGTGCAGAATCCTCTCCCAGGGTGATGTTCCCACCCTTACTATTGTGGCTCCTTCAGAAAAGGTGAGGTTGGCAGCAGGAGAGTCAGAGCATCCTGACTCAAGGAGCCCCCAACACAAGCTTCCTGTATGTGCCTCAGCAAATGGTGTAACCTGCAACTGGATCTCCTCATTTTTGAGACTGAGATACTGATGAGGATTGTGCAACATGACACCCATGGGAAAGTTTCTAAAACAGAAGCACAGACCATAGAAACCACCAGCTGAAAACCACCTACATATGACTACAGAAGGCACACACAAGCATGCATGCATTGGCATGCAGTTCATATGCAGTTCATGGAGCTGACACTCACTCAGAATACTCAGTTTGAATTCGAAAGATCACACAGTTTTTCATCTAAGAGAAAAACATGAAATACATCTACAGAATTTTAAATGCATAAATCTTATTAAAATATCCTCAAATATTCATATTTGTTAAAAAATATTTTTATTCATAAGAAAACCTAAAGCTACACATGTTTATTCCTTGGTATAAAAATCATTCACCAATCTCACATCATTTTCTAACATGTTACTAATTTTCTATGATTTATCTTAAGAAGAATCATATTTGCAGCACAAAGCAATTTAACCTGAAAATTAGAATTGGTGGACTAAAATGACTTCACTTTTATTTTCAGATAAGAAAGATTTCCAATTTGTCTCGAGCCCACTAACCCATGTAATCTATTAGTACCTCCATAACTCCATGACGTAAAATAAATGGGGCACAATAAAAGGAAAGAACAGTTGCCTACTTTAAATCTATTATCACCCTTGGATTCTTGCTGTAAAGAGAGGAAGAGAAGTCAATGGGTGTGCTTACTGGTGCACACAGGCACTTGCACCACGCAGAGCTGGGGACGCCAGCACATCGCCTGAACATCTCTTCACATTGGACCTCTGCAGCATTGCCCAGAGGCTGGAAGCTCTCCAGCACACAGGCCGTAGAGGTCTTGCTCCTGACTTCCAAGTGGACACAGAGGAAGAAGAGCTCACAGACTTGTACCAAGTACAACAGGTATTGAGAAATGCGGTCCGATTTCCTGACCTTGTAGGTCAGAATAACTTAACTGATTAATTATTTCCAATTCCTAATATATTAGCCCAAAGAGTCAATACTCAACAGATGTTCAAGGCAACCAAAGGCCTTCAAAGATACAAAGTTAATCCAAATCAAAGAGGCACCACACCCAAAAGTCCTTCTTAAGTGAACAATATCCATGAGGTCAAGAGGATATTTTTCCTTATATCATCACTGTTTTGTTAATTTTATAATAGTTTACTATGATCCTAAGAATATAAAAATAAAATAGTGTTCTCTTTTGGTGAATGGCATTTAATTTTTGTCAAATGACTCCTTTCATTTTGCTTTTGATAACCTATAAAAATCATCCTGCTATTTCTAACATATCACTCTTTCAAAAGGATTCTCTTGTCACCATATTGGGTAAATTTAGAGTCCCTAAAAGTGTGTTTTACATTGAGCAGTGCCCCTTTCAAAGCACAGATGGAGAATCTAGTCAGAAATACTTTTGAATTACTCTGTGAAACCATATTGCCCTCTGCTTAGATAATTCCTACAACAATCTTTGTAGGAAAGAACCATAATTCAACAGTCTAGATTTGTTCTTTACCAAAACACCACCTGCCCAAGCTTCAGGATTCATGCTATAATGTGTTCCTCCTGTTGCTGGTAAAAATCAGCATACTGCAGGAACATTTTAAATATACCTTCTTTTCTTTTTAAAGTTCTATGTTTGTGGGCCATGGTGGCCCACACCTGTAATCTCAGCAACTTGAGAGACTGAGGCAGGAGTGTCACAAGTTCGAAACCAGCCTCAGCAAATTAGAAAGTCCCTAAGCCATTTAGTGAGACCCTGTCTCCAAATAAAATAAATTAAAATAAAAATGCTGGTGATGTGGCTCAGTGATTAAGCACCCCTGGGTTCAATCCCTGGTACAAAAGAAATAAAATTCAATAAAATAAAGCACCATGTTCTTCACTTAGACACTTTGAAATCTGAGAGGGCAATATGGAGGGCTGGCTGTCCTACAAATCCATGCTGGGCTCCCAAATGTGTTCTTTTTCCAGGAAAAGAACCAAGGTGCCACATGGATCCTTTTCCTTTGAATAACTGAGCATCTCATACAGACACTCAGAGGAGGCAATTTGTGAACCCTGACATTGGCACAGCTCAAAAACTCAGTAATTTGTATGGGCAAAAATAATTATTTCAGCTGGATGCAAGCCTGCCTTTCATGCTCACTGTTTCTGAGGATACTAAAAACAGGACTTCCTTATTTGTATATGTCAGCAGACTATCCTTTTGGGTATTGTTTAATAGACTGGTTTAACAGAAAATAGAACCCTACGATATTAGGTACAGGACCTAGCAGCTAATGAGAGCCTTCACTCTGCACCCCAACACTGCAGAGTTGGCTCACGTGAACTGGATTAGTTTGGAGCATCTGGATTCCTCTGTCACCTTTCAAATGTTGACAACATCACTGGACATTTTCCCAGGATACCAGCATGAATTCACATCTAGCCTTCAGTGTTCTCAGAATGCAAGGAAAAAAATTAAATACAAACTCATTTTACTCTTGTGAGTTTGTTCATTGTTTCTTACTGCTTGATTGATTTTTTAGATTATAGTTTGATTTAACCTTATCTTGCATATTAATAATATAATAGACCTTTCAACAATCCACTTGTTCAAGGCAACTTTATTTTTATTTTACCTGACAGATTCCCTAATATCCATAAATATTAAAATTTTATTGATTGATGTCAGTTTAGGCCTGTTGTTTTAAAAAATAATAGATGTTATGACTCTAATTATATGTTTTTCAAAAATTTTTTGAAACTTGTTTAAAAATTCCTATTGAAACTAAGACAAGTTGTACTTTTATTATCACCACCTGCTATTTTGCCATTTTGATTTATTCAAGCTCCTGTTCACATTTCTGCACAAATATATTAATATAAATACACAAAATTATTCATAACTTCAACTTTTTTTTAACCTTCCCTCCTTTGGTAGAGACATTGATACAGGTTTTAAAAATACATATTCAAGGGACTGGGGTTGTGACTCAGTGGTAGAGAGCTTGCCTGGCATGTGTGAGGGTAAGGGTTTGATCCTTAGCACCACATATAAATAAAGAAATAAAGTAAAAGATCCACTGGCAACTAAAACATATTTTTAAAGAATACGTATTTAAATTTAAAACAGGGAATGGAGTCGCAGCCAGAGTGGGTTCCTGTGTTACTTAGCATCATGCAGAGTGCGGCAATCATGTCTCTCCTTCACACTTCTAAGTATGCAAGAGAGCTAGGCTGATCTTATAGTAAAGCAATCATGCTCTCTTGCCCTGAGCAGAGTCAACCAGGCCAGGGCAGAAGTTTCTATCTGGATTTGCTTCTGACTCTATGAGAAAAATATGTCCTTGCAATTGACCCCGAGTGATCCTTTTACAAAGGAGCAAAGATCAGTGAAGTAGACAAAGGGGCATGGAGGGAAGGAGGCGGGATGGGACAGGGAAGACTTCCCTAGGTCCATGTGTGAACTGAGCACAGGGACTCTCACTCTCACTAATTAAAAACCGTAAGTAAACAGCAGAAAGATTGTAGGTTACAGGGACGGGAACAGGGGGTGTAAGGAAGTAGGGAAAGGGGGGAGTACTAGGTACTGAATTAGAGCAAATTATATTCCACATCAAAATAAATTCTATTATCATGTATAACCAAAAAGAGTAAAATAAATAAGTAAGTAAATAAATAAATGAATAAAAGAAACCTGGCTGTAGAATGAGCTTGTGCTTGGCAACTGGGAAAGTGCCGGTGCCCATATCCCCAGGTAGCTGATTCCCGGGGCTCGGCCTCAGGTGAATCTCCTGGCCTCTGTGACTGTCCTCCCAAATGTCTTCTTGACTACCTTGTGGCACTAACCTTATCAGGAAATGGCTCATTGCCTCATTCCTGGTTATGACAGGACCCCTTCCCTGTCCTCATCATGAGGACATTTATTCTAGAGACATAAACCCTGTGTCTCCTGCTCACATTTTACCTATATCTACACTGATGTCTGAGACCTGCTTCATACTCAGTAAATACAAACAAATTTGTTAATTAATAAAGATGCACTTTACATTTAACGACTAGCACTTGGGTGAAGTTTCTCTACAGCAGTTTTTCTTTGAACCTCTCTTAGATGCTAGGCGAGTCACTTAGAAGATGCCCAAAGGCCACGAGTCAACAGAGGTAAAACTGAACTTCATTTTTCCTTTTTACATGAACAGCCAAGTTGCCAATGAGAGTGTCCTGTCTCCTCCACAAAACAAAGCAAGAAGCAAAAAGAGACCTGGGGACCGCCCTTAAGGTCTGTTATGAGACAACCAGTTCCCCTCTTGAAGAATGCAAGGCCATGTTGAGACTCCCCTCAGACACCCATCAGCAGCTCACCCTCTGAGATACTGAGCCTACAGACAGAAGCCGGTTCCATCAACAGGTTCCCCTTGGCCTGCGGTGGAGCACCCTGCTGCACACAGATACATCCCAGGGCTTGAGCAGCGCATCCAGGCGGCCCAGGCTGCAGCACTGAGGCTCCCCTAACCCTTTATTTATATTCTGGCTGTGGACTGAGAGCTCAGGGATCAGCTTTTCTTCGATTATTTGTGTATTTCTTTCCTGATTCCTCTTATCTCCAACACAGGCTTCTCTTACACTGAACAATGAGGCTTTTGATGTTTTTCTGGGCTTCATAGCCAGAAGCATTGCCTTGGGAAGGAGTTACATATTTGCTAGATTTCAATCAAGCATTATGTAGCTACACTAACAAATCCAAACAGCAGTTTTGGGGCTCTCTTGTTGTCTCCCAAACCCCTGGGGGGG
>NW_026000224.1:2128847-2132558 GCF_001458135.2 Marmota marmota marmota | reverse complement strand
ATCTATCATCTCAATTGGGTAAATGTTTCATGGATATATGTAGAAAAATCACCAAATTTAAATTTTCAAATATATACACTGTATTGTTTATTAACTATACTTTAAAATGTGAAAATTTATAATTCAGAGATTAATTTGATAACCTAGTTTTAAAAATGATCTTTTAGCACTTGTGCAAAGAAATCTAGAATGCATCCTAGGTATGTTGAATTACTTATATACCAGAGTTCTCATGCATGAAACTAAAATAGCAGATTTGCAGAAAAATTTGGCAAATCCACTGCTAATAATTAGATGAGCATTCATCCTGTGAGAGGTCAACAGTGTGTAAGTCACCACTGGGGCCTGAAACCAAGCCAGTGCAGCAGCAGGATCACAGCAAAGGGTAAATTCTCTTACAGAAGAATCTGTGTGGTCTTGTCCAGTCTCTCAGTTTTCAATGTGAACCCTAGAAAGACTCTAGCTCTTTGGAGGGCAGGAGTTTTTTGGGTGCCTCTTCTGATCACTGTGGAATTACCAACATATGGAGTTGACAAGGCTGTAATGGGTCATTCACCTTCCGGAGCAGGGGTTGCAAGCTGCTGCTACCCAGATGTGTTTCCTTGGGCCAACGCTGGATTTTAAAAATGAGGAGATTTCTCCCTGCTGCTGTTCAACAATCGGAAGACCAGAACATGGGATTGGGCTTGGCAAGGCAATTCTCCAGCTATCTGCAGTTTCCTTTACTCCTGTCTCACACCTGGTCTGGTCACTCGTTGGCTCTCCTGGCCTGACTGCCATGCGCATTCAGGATCCTGACACTCGTCTAGAGAGGAGGGAACAAAGACCCTTAAGTGCAAATCTCACCTACCTTAGCCCTCCATGTGACTTCGCTTCAGTTAAGGTGCCGTGACGCTGAAGTGTGACCAGAGTAGGTAACAGCAACTTTCACAAATCACCAGCTTGGGATGGCTGAGTTGGTCGTCAGCACAGTGATCTTCATTCAGTTAGCACCGGGCTTATGCTATTGATGACATGAGAATCCCGAAGGCAGACAGGTTCATTTTGAAACAGAACTTTTAGGTGAATGGATCAAAATAGGATGCCACTAGTTAAAAGAAAGTGAAGATCTGTTCAGGGCAAGGGACCTGGGAAATCACCTATGGAAAGGAAATACAAAGTGCTACAGATAGCTCCCTGTCCTCAAGGTCTACTGCCTGAGTACCACCTGCCAATCACCCCGTGGAAAGCCAGCTGGACCTTGGCTGGGGCTGTTTCCTAGACTCCCCTCCACTTTTCAGCTGTGCCCTTTTTAGTTTCAAGCGAAGAGCTTCTCTGGAACAACCTGGGCTTTGGGTCTGGCATCCTGAATGGAAATGTGCTTAAATACCCGTCACAAAACATGCTAACGAAGGAAAAATGAAGGGGCCATAATACATAAAGCTTGCAGTGAAACTTGTCAGTCAGTGTTCATCTATTTTAAAAGACATGAATGATATTTTATCCTACACCATGGAATACACATGTTACAGTACATCTTTAAAAGTCTCATACATAACAGGTAAAGGTCCAAGGTAAAACTTACATGATCCTTTTAAAAGCCCTATGTAAGGAGCATCACTGCATTTGAAAGCTCTCAGTTCTTTGCTGGTGTCTTTGATTTTAATGAGCATAAACGTATTAGTGCAATAATAGGAAATACTCTCAGCTACTCTACCACTGTACTTCCTTCCCACCTGCACCCTCACTAGTCAAAGGTAGGTTTGGCCAAACTCCATTGTATAAAAAATAAAGAAACAGCAACTAAAATGTTACAAATATAAAGGAAACATGTATTTAATAAACCTTTCTTGTTGCCTGGGCACCTAAAGGGTAGGTGCCATTTAACCTCAGCTTGAAGACATAGTGACGACGAGCACAAGTATTACTTGGGACAGGCTCAGTAACTACTATGGCGGATGTGAGGTGTCCGCCAAAGCTCCTGTTAACTGAACATATTCAGAGGTGAATGAATTGGGCTGTGATCAGTCAATTCATCCTGGTTTGAATTGACTGTGAACTACAGACAGGTGGGGGCATGGCTTCAGGAGGTGGTTCACTGGGGACTGCCCTGCAATGGTGCATTTTCCCTTCGGCCCCTTCCGCTCTCTCTTTCTGCTTCCTGGTACCGTGTTCCCAGAGGCATTCCTCTGCCAAGATGTTCTGCTCATCTTGGGCCCAGAGCTATGAAGTCACCCATCTACAGACTGAGATCTCCAAAGCCATGAACTCCAAATAAACTTTCCCTCCTCTAAGTTGTTCCTGTTAAGTTATTTTGGTCACAGTGATGCAAAGCTAACTAAAACTACCTTTTGATGGAATGACTGTGGACCTGTAAGAACTGCTACTACAGAGAAAAATACCATGGACGATCCATATACACACTGCGAGAAACTGAGAAGCCATCTCCTTCAGAGAGGCATTTTTAGAAGGTTTCAGGAGGCCAAGGTTTTCTTTAGCTCAATTTTCTTCTTTTGGCTGAAAGGTCACAGGCCATATGAAACATTTCACTTTATTATTTCTGCTTACTCTCTGATTCTCCCTCTCAAATGGAACAAACACCTTATTCAAGGGGGAGCAGTTTCCTTGCAGTTAGGAGTCAGCCACACAATTTTTTTTAATACTAGTGATTTCTAAAGGAAAAGGGAACAGATGCTGGCTGTAACTACATAGAGGTAAGTAGTAGTCAAACATAGTCGTAACCCTATATCTTCCATTTGAGAGTTCAGTGTGAGATCAATGCAGTCTTTGAGCTGGGAAGTTGGGCTGAAAAGAAGGTCCAGAGAGAAAATCGTCTGATCCCAGGTGGCTGTAAGAAGGAGGCTAACGTGACTCAGGCATGGACCTGGGAATCCACCAGGAAGGCGGGAGGTGGAGGGATGCAGCTCAGTGCTGAGGGTCGATACCCCAGCCTCCCCGGAAAGCCTTCCCTACCTGAGCACTCTTCAGGTCAGTGCTGCATGACTTCAGATTTTTTTCATTGATGCCTTCCACCCAGTACTGCAAGCAGATGTCTGAATCCTGCTTTAGTTAGGACTTTAGGTACTATGAGTTAAGCCCGGAGAAATGGAATCCTGAAGAAACCCAAGCTACATATTGCCATTTTTATGATTTTCAGCATATTTAGATGCAAAGTGTATCCTATTTCTATGCAAAGGAAAGGTTAGGTGTATTTATTAGAGAAAAGTAAATTGTTTCATATGCTAAATAATAGCACATTTGTTTTTCATTTTGTGAATTAAAAGTAGATAATTAACATTTTGTAAAGGCATTCACCCCTTTAGAAATATTTTGTAAAGCATCTAATATATTTATTTAATTAAAATTCATTTATTACTGTATTCTCAATGCTTAGCTACTGTAGGAGATAAAAGGAAAGATGTACCTGCAATTTGCTTTGCCATCTGAACATTAAAAACAGAGGAAGGAAAAAGAGTAAGTCTTAAATCTAAAAACCAACCCTTCAACTACAAATTTGGTTTCCACATAAAATCTAGGAAATTCTAAGAAAATCTTGTAAATTCTAGAAACATGTCTATTTACAACTACTTTGTATTAATATGGATAGCTCCCCAAAATAAACTATCTTAACAGTTTTCTCGCATCCACCACCATGAAGAATAAGCATTACTGAATTTCTGACGTTTTATGTTCCTTTCCCCAGAAACCAAGGACTGAAATAATGATAGAGAA
>NW_026000224.1:2122292-2124766 GCF_001458135.2 Marmota marmota marmota | reverse complement strand
GAGAGAGTGTACAAATGATTCTTGAAGGGATGTGGCCATGTCTACCATTGTGGATGGAACTCCCACTTCCAGGCTCCCAGGACCTGACTCTGCCTCTCACCCCAGGTACCTCCATTAGCCCAGCATCCTCAGACCTGCCTGCTCCTCTGCCCGGGCTCAGCTGATTCCAGCCTACCTGCACCAGCTCGGATTCTTGAATGGGGAGCAGTGAAGCTAGCCACAGGAATGGGGAGGGCATGAGTAATCATAGCACTGCCCAGCAGCAGTTTCTGCCTAGACATTCTGGCATCTTACAAAGGCTCATACTTTGTCCTTTGGGGCTGTCCTGTGCATTGTAGGATATTTATCAGCATCTGTGGATTATACCCCCTGGATTCCAGGAGTGCCTCTCACCAAGTTGTGACAACCAGAAATATTTTAGGTATTACCATACCGCCCCTGAGAAATGGAATCAACCCCAGTGGATTGATTTAAGTAGAGATAAACAGGAGAGAGGGAGACTTATAAACAGATAAAGAGAACTGACTACAAGAATTTCAAAGGCAGAAAACATACATATACCAAAAATAAAATTTCTCCCTTATCTCATCTTTGACCTGCAAGGAAGACCCAAACAGCCCACACTCTCTAGGTTAACGAAATACTGTGCTTTCAAAGAACTGCCTTGGCTGGCACAGGCCCTCTGAACTCAGGGGCTGGGTAGTGCTTTTCTGAGCTGCCCACCATCCTGATGAAGTTGCTACAGTGTTGGGGTTCCCTGCAGGTCAGCAATCCCATCTCCCACCAGCTCCTAGGACCCTGTGGATGGTGTTCTATTGTAAATCATTACCCACCATTTATTTATGAAGAATAAAACCTTGTGAGGACTTGGACTTGACACTGTGCTTACTCTCAAGTGCAAAATATACCACAAGCATCTTTTAACATCAGTAAATGAATATTTCATTCATTATTTTAAAGGTATATAGATTTACATGGGTATCCTAAATAATCTCTTTATATATATGAAAACATAAACAAAAATATGTACTGGATTTTTTTTAATTTGAGAACTATTTAAAAAATTTCTATTAAAATAACAGCATTTGATATTCTACCCAAAGCGTTATAAGCGTATTTGCCATTATCCTCAAAAACTCTGAATTATCAAAATTTGTCAATCAGAATGGTGAGCCACTAAATTGCGCTCTCTTGTTTCCTTTTGCCTATTATATACTAATTGCCATGAATTTCTTCTCTTTGAACTCCTTATTCATATTTTCACCTACTTTTTAAATTAACAGCTTTCTTCATTTAAATCAAGGATAACAGCTCTTTGTCATTCATATCTATTATAAGTACGTTTTTATCAATATGCCACTTGTCTTTTAGAATTTAAATTTGAGGAGGGAAAAATTTTAATTCACTTTATGATTTCAAAATTATCTTACCTAAAATATGCACATATCTGTTTTTAATGCTTTTTACTCTCATATTAATGTTTTAATTGGTGATGTAACATTTGCTCTGCTCTACATAGGAAACGAAAGACTTAGGATTTTATAAAACTGTGTCTTCCTCCAACTTCTATGACCAACTCCATAAATGACCTTTTTCTGCTAAAATCTGAGATAGACTACAAACTCTTTGACCACCTTTTCTTTTTCTGCTGTTTAAAAAAAAAATCTAAATACTTTTCCCAAGGTCTGTATTTTTATAGGAGAAATCTCTTGGTGGTGTACCGATTTGAACAGTTCCCCCGTGTGTCTATTTAGGAATGCCCAAGGGGCTGCGTGGTTACTCTTGATATGGTTTTGCTCCTTCACAATGCCCCAGATCTGGAATGAGTCACAGACCTCTGGCTACAGCAGAGCCACCACAGCCCAACCTCAAGCATGCTGAAGCTGTTCGTGGCCAGGCAGACTCCATTCTTATGGTCTCCCTCTAGTATTTGCCTCCAGGACTTTCCCAGTCACTAGCAGTTTAATCTTCTTTCTTAATAAATAGGAATTTTGCAAACACAGACACAAATGTTGAGAACAACTGAGGCTGCATTTTAAAATCACCGAGGAGGAGGGAGAATTATGTACCCCACGTCTAGGCCCCAAGTCAGGCTGAGATTTCTAATTCAATTGGTCTGGTCCTCATTACCAACTGCAAACAGCCAAATGGAAAGGAAAGCAAAACTGAACCAAGTCACTGGGCTTCTCTGTGAATTAATAATTTAAAGGATATGCTAACCAAATAAATTTGGAAGACATATGGAAGACAATTTTTTTTCCTAATCATCCCAAAATACGTAGAAGAATGAGCAAATCATAAGTATGGGAATGTTCTACATCTATATGATAAAACCAGCCCCTCCACTGTTCCCCTGGGATCCTCACTGAGCTGCAATAACCTGCTTAATCAGGTTTCTGAGAACTGACTGGGCTTCAGGGCTCTGATGGCTGAGTGCCTGGTGCTAAGGCCTCCTCACCAGGCAGTGAGCTCAG
>NW_026000224.1:2116000-2121985 GCF_001458135.2 Marmota marmota marmota | reverse complement strand
TATGCATACTTGTACAATGGAGCTCCCACAGCATGCCAAGGTGGAGACAGGCGGGACAGTAATTCAGTATCAGGTAGAAAGCCGACTCCTCACTTCAAGAACCACACAGAAATATGCCATACAGGTCTCTGTCCCTGAGTGGTTCCAATAACCCTGGGTCTCTTCTATGTGGCTTCTCTTTTCCCTACTAAAACTATCTAAGAGTGTAGAAGGACCATAGTGCCCTACATCTGCCTCCACAGCAACTCTCAGAACCCCCAGACATGGACATCAACTTGTATATCAGCCTCAAAATAAAATTCCACAAGTGAAGACCTTAATATTTCCAGTGTCGATCCTGTTAAAATAGAGGATAAGCTGAAAAGTTATGTTCTAAGATTTATACTCATTAACATAAATGATCACACCATTGCATTAAGAACATAAAAGCGTAACAGATTTTTAAAAATTGACAAGTAGTCAATCAAATTAACACATAAGAGAGGCAGTCATACTTGAATTATAGGAAAAGGAAATATTAAGAGAAAGAAAATGCAAGTATTATTGAATACATGATTACGAAAGAGAAGGAACTAGTTTCAACATAATCATATGTGCTGGTATTTGAATAAACTGGATTTCCTACATCTTTTTACTATTGTCATTGTTTTGCTTTGTCACCACTGCAGTCTTTGTTATGATTGTTTTTGCCACTAAAAAACATTGCTATTCCCTGGGAGTACCAACACTTGTAACTAAAACCAAGTAAAAAAACAATATTTGGAAGACCAAGAGTGTTGAAAGGAACTCTTCCATTAAATGAGCAATCATCATACAGTAGATACTTTGTTCAAATATCCAACATCAGGACTATAGATGCTATTAAAAGAAGAAAGAAAATTTACCTACCTGGTTCAGAAAAGAGTCAGCTATTGCACAATATGCAACAGAAATAGAAATAATCATATTGAAAGAAAAATGTAGGGTCGATGCCCCAGAAAAAAAAATAGAAGATATTTTTTATTTGAAAATGCATAATGAAAATGCAAATAAAATATATTTTAAATATATTAATGATATGTTTCATGTTTAATATATTAGTTATATATTGTATAGTCATATAAATGTATTAACTAAATATACAAATAAAAGCATGTTTTTGAAGTTAGATTTGTTTTTTTTCACTTCACAAAATCATGAATAGAATGCATGCTTTTGTGTGTGTGTGTGTTCCTGTTGGCATTAGTGTGAATTCTACTTTATTCATTTAAGCAAAGCAATTTCTGCTGCCTTCTGTCAATTTTTCTTCTGCAAACTAACAGCTACTAAACATAATCTCTAATTAATGCAGAAATTTCAAAATAGAAGATAAAGATTTGGTTTGCCATAAGTATATACATTTAAATAAGTTCATCAATTTAGTTTAGAAAACCTTATTTCTTTGAAAGGGATATTCCTCTTTCCATTGCCAAATTCTAAAAAATCTGGTTGTACAGGTACATTTTTTTGTTTATTTCTGGGAAATATTCTTCATTCTTCATGACAAAAATCATAGATCAAAGGAGAAGACCAATAATGAACAGAATATACTATGATTGTCAAACCCAAAAGCCTCTAAAGACTTCTCACTCCACCCACCTCCTAAGTCTCCCTACTGACTGTATTCTCTGACAATATAAAGGTTCCTTTTGTTGTTATCTGAATTGTACTCCCTTGTTTTATCTTTTTGACTTTTTCCTCAAATCCACAGTTGCTTCAAAACAATGGTGTATCATGACTTCACTTAAATTACCTTGACAACACTGTTCTGCAGAGCTAGAGCAGGGAGAGATCTATAAAGGAGTCAAGGATTGCTTTCGGTAAGAAGTTCAAGTGTGGGGGAAGGTGACAATTTGACAGAGACCTACAGCCTTTAATTTTTCTTTATTGTTGCTTGTTTTTTTTTTCTGATGATGAGATTCAAACATGAATTCCAATTGTATTTCAGAACCCAGGCACTTATCCATTTCTACTCGCCTATAGGATGAAGAGCAGGCACTTTACCTGACTTTCAGGTTTCCCTGCTGGGGCTGTCCATCATAAACGGAGAGAATGTCAAAATCCTCTTCAAGGGCGAAGGTGTGGAAGGACAGCTGTATCCTGTTTCGCTCCCCTGTGATAATGATCCAGGTGCAGTTGGCATAGTTGGGATAGCCATGCGGGAAGCCAGGGCTCTCAATGGTATCATTGGGTCCCTGGACTAACCCTCCACAGTTCTGACCTGGGAAAAAAGCACAAAAAAAGGCTTATTAGTTTGGCCATCTTTAATCTGATTTTACGATTCTCCAACCATTTTTCGTCAATTTTATACTGACTGACTGCATGATTCTCATGCAAAATTATCAAATGATAAGCACCCACACTCTGGGGGACCGCCCATTCATATGCCTCTGGGGAAAATGAGGATACTCTGGTGTGTAAGGTTCTAGTGATTCGGGAGAGTGAGGAGAAACTGGGGGTGTGGACTGAGCTTGGGAAACTGAGGAACTGTCTCCCCTCAGCCTCTGCTTGCTAAGACTGTGTTAGCAACTCTAGGATGCAGCTCCACTGAGGATAATCAGACCTCAGGAGTAGTTCTTTATAAAATAGGTCCTTGAGTGAGTTATAGGCTCAGGCTTCCAACCAGGATGTTCAGCTGGAAGAACAGGTCAGGGGAGACCTGATCAGCCACACACAACCTTCCAATCTCATGCCAACTCTGGACAAACCAAAACCCCATCCCTCCTAGACACAGCCATTCATTTCTCCCTGTCACCCCATCCTTTATCTACTGCCTTTGCTCAGTGATTCTGGGCTTACATGTCCATCTGCCTCTCCTTTCAGGTGACCACTGCCTAGAGGAGCCCCCAGTGCTAGCTAGCTGCATCCCTGTGTGCTCAACTTTACTCTTCAGTTTCTTCCAACAGTCAGTCAGCTGGTGGTCACTCTGCACAGCAGTTGAGGCACCTCAGTGACAAAGAGCAGGCACTGAGATCAGGACACAGATTGTTCAAATTGCCCTGGTGGCACTTTCTTTCTATTGTAAATATCACTATCATGTGAAAACAGATTCACTCCTCTCAGATCATCACTATATCTAATAGGTTTGATGTGAGCTACTAAGTGGCTCTTGGAAACTGTTTGGGGTCTCTCCTTTCTTCTCAATCTGGCCACTTCCCACCAATGTGTTTTAAACAAATTTAAATATTTTGACAGTAAAAAAAATGTTGAGAACATTTGCAAGGGACCTGGACATACTCAGATTATTTCATGCAGTGCAGGTCCTTGAACACAAGTATTATCCCAGCTTTCACTGTTGAACTGCAAACAGAAAAATTATTTTCAAATGCATTTTGCACTTAGAAAAATGCTTTGCAATAGTAGGACTCAGTGAGCTCAAATCGTTCACAGCAATATTATCAAATGCTTGGGGGAGTTTGCTAAATCTTAATAAAAAAAGATTTAATGAAAGGGATTTATGAGTTTAAAACCAAAGAACTAATAAGAAGCCCATTTTCCACTAAATTTAAATCTAACAATAACACTGTAACAAGTAGATATTAAAGCTGTGGGGTTTTGAAAGGTCTTTAAAGAAAATAGCTTTTCTGGTTTATCTAGCAATTCTTACTTCACAGTAAATCAAAAAAAAAGTGAAGACTTGATTATAAATTGGAAAAAAGAAAAATTCAAAAGAAAAAAGTCAGCTGGAAAGGAGTTGCTATTATAGATTCATCATTTTGAGCCAGATTATCAGAAATTAAGATTTCTCCAAGGAATAACATTAGGCTACATTTAAGGTGCCAGTCAACACAGTGCAGTTTGCAGAACGAGTCACATTTGATCAGGACAGACTTTCCCAGGGGCCCTGTTAGGAACTTCAGGAGCTGTTCAAAAGTTCCTAGCAGGGTGACTCTCAGCCTTGGCCACACTTTCTCATCAACAAAGAAGTTCTTAAAGTTTCTATGCCTAAAATAGTTTCTGATTCATTTGATCTCAACCAAGATAATCTTGAAAAATAACAGAATAGGAGCTCTTCTGCTACTTATTGCTGTCTCTGATTGTAATGCTACAGTAGCTAAGGCAGGGTTTGAATGGTGCCAGCCAAGATGAATTGTCAATGGAACCAAAGAGAAAGTCCCAAACCCACCCTGCCTCAGATGCCAGATTTATGACAAAGCTACCCACTGCCCGGAAAGAGAAGGGGCTTCTCAACCCATGGTCCTGAGACAACCAGACTTCCAAATGGGAAAAATGAACTCTGATTCTCATCTCACAATATATTCAAAGACCAATCCAAAATTGACTGTATACCTCAATGTAAAACAATATAACGAATAACAGCAATATAAAATTTTTTTTCACAGCTTCATGCAAACATTTTTTTTAAATTGAGCACATAAAGTAATGATCAAAGAGCAATGATTTAGCAGGAAATCCAAGAAAAGAGAACGTGTTGGCAATACACACATTTGAAGATGCCATATATACAAAGCAATGAATCAGCCTCATACTTTAGTAAGAAGAAGGCAACCCCATAGAGAAACACACAGGTAGTTAGAGATGCCAAAACAGAGAGGGACATTTCTCATTTTGGAAAGAGACCTGCTCCTGAAGCAGAACCTCTTGAGATGTGCTCTGCCAGGGTCAGTTCCTCCTGCCTAGGGACCCATTCTGAAAGTATGAAGAAACAGAGTTTTCTGCAAAATGTAAAAATTAGCAATCTCCTTGACCTTTCTGAATGGAAGCAAACAGTCCTATCCTGCTTTACTCCAAGCAGATTTTGTTCCTCTGAGAAGCAACGATTTGCAATCAAGTTAGTCAGTACATGGTCTATGTAAAGCATCACAATTTTTATTAGAATAACAATGAATGACAGGAACTACATTAAAGTAATGATTTGTCTAAACAACATTACTATAATAGTATTAACTAAAGGCACTCAGGGTAAGTGGCATTAGTGCAGAACCCAAACTAACATGGAACTGAAGAAATCCTCCTTAATAATAATTGCTTTGAAATTGTGGGTCAAGCACCGATATCATCTACATAATGTCCATGGTTCCTAATGCACTCATAAACATAATGGCCAATAACGTTTTGAATTAAATGAGTCTCCAAACTGATAATTCCAAGATGGAAAGTAATAATAACGAATGAGCACATTGGTTTATTTTCTTCACCGATAACACAATTAACTCAGGTATTATGCTAACATATATTCTAAATAAAGATTTCTTCAGTGGAATCAAGTATTATAAATGAACAAAACAAAGCCCTGAGTGCGTTCGGACTACATGTGACATCTGGGTAACCTCCCAGTTCATACGCAATTTTAAATAAATGCTGTCATGGGATCTACCCACAGACCCACCACGGGCAAAGCCAATGTTGGGCTTTCCCCAAAAGTTGGGAGTGGAGGTGTCTACTGCCTCTCACGTGACCCCGTGTCCCCCTGTGCTCTGGCACGCGCCTGCCACAGAGGGCGCTTGAACGTTCTGCAGGGCTTCGTCCTCGTGGTGCGTGCCTGCGCGATGCCCACCTTGCCCAGGTTCAGTCCTAAGGCGCGGTCAGCTCAGGGCCAGGCCGGGCCAGCGCGGTGGGCCGGGCATCTCCCTGAAACTTGGCCCTCACCATGAACAGTCCGCAGTGGCAGGAAAGGGAACGTGGGACACCGCCCCTGGAGCAGTCCCAGTGGGCTGCAGGAGGGCCGCAGACCCCGGGGCAGGGAGAGGGGAACACAGAAGATGAGCAACCGCCAGGGGAACAGACAAGCCCTGGGCCAGCGAGTCAGGGACAGCAAGGGCTCCTGCAGGAGGGCAGCAGCTCCTGGCAGGAGAGAGCTCCAGGCGTCCCTGAGGAGACGGGAGGGAGGAGAGGGGAGGGCAGAGTAGGCACCTTGAGGGGGACAGAGGGGAGGGGAGGGGGACAGAGGGGAGGGCAGGGGAGGGGAGGGGGGCAGAGTAGGCACCCTGAGGGGAACAGAGGGGA
>NW_026000224.1:2110244-2114430 GCF_001458135.2 Marmota marmota marmota | reverse complement strand
CCAAGCAACAGTGAATTTCACCCTAAGCATGATCTAGCCTCACCTGAGCCTAAATATTACTTCAACTCATACCAGGGGGAGACAAAGAATCCAAACCAAAAATCAGGCCCAAGGAGGAACAACCACAACTTCAGGACCCACCCCTCAACAGAGAGAAAAGCTAGAATAAAAAGTAACTATACATGAAAGGACAGGTGTATGATAGGGAGGAGAATCCATCTCAATTGATGTGCTAGAAGAGTACTTCTGAAAACATAAGGAAGCAGGCAAACAAATCACCTCCCCAAATTCACACTCCCCCACAAAGAACCTCACCGATAGGGAAGTGGGTGAAAGTCCAGAGGAAATTATAAGAAACTGATCATTAAAATATTCTCTGAACTAAAAGAAGTTAAGAGAGCAAATATAAACTATGAAATATAATTTTGATAAAGAAATAGAACTCTCAAAAAGAAATCAATCAGAACTCCTGAAAGTGAAAGACACACAGAAAGTTTTTAAAATCATTTGAAAGCATTGCCAATAGTGAAGATTGGGTAGAAAATAGAACTTCAGTATTTGAAGACAGAATCTCAGGCCTTGAAGACAGGGTACATGAATTTGAGTACACTGAATACAATATAAGAATAGAGCATGATCAGAATATACAAGAAATCTGAAACTTTGGGATAGCATCAAGAGACCAATTCTGAGAATCACTGAGAGAGAAGAGAACATAGAGATATAAGCTAAAGGTGTTATGAACATTTTTCAATGAGATAGTTACAGAAAACTTTTCCGGTATCAGAAATGAGAGGCATTCATATACAGGAGGAATAAAGGACCCCACATAGATCTTTCTAGAAGAGAAGTTCTCCAAGACACATCACAATCAAATGGTCTAACATAGAAAATAAGGAAAGAGTATTAAAAGCTACAAACTAATGAAGCAAACGAATGAGGTTTGGTTCTTACTTCTCAACTCAGACCTGAAAATCAAGGAAGATCTGGAATGAGATATTCAATGAGATATTCAAGATATACAAGAAAACAATTATCATCCAGCATTACTATCCCCAGCAAAACTCTCCTTCATATTCTATGGGGAAATAAAATCTTTCCATGACAAGGTTAAATTAAAAGAATCTGTGTCAACCAAGACAGCAATACAATAAATTCTCAAAGATGAACTGCACAGAGAAATCCAAAAACACACCCCAGAACTGCCAAATAGATGAAGACCAATAGAAGACTAATCATCTATATAAAGATCAAGACAGAGTTAAATACAACATAAAGTCAAAATGGCACTAAACCATGAACACTTATCCATAATAACTCTGCATGTAACTCCCCAATTAAAAGTAATAGATTAGCAGAGTGGGTCAAAAAAAAAAAAGATAGAACTCTATGCTGCTGTCTTCAAGAGACTCATAGACAAAGACACTGACAGACTGAAGGTAAAATAATGGAAAAGGTATTCCATGGAAATGGAATTCATAAACCACCTGAATAAGCTATTCTCGTGTTCTACAAAGTTGATTTCATATATGCCCCCAATTCAGCACGCTCAATTACATTAAAAAATACTTCTTGACATTAAATCCCAGATAGTCCCAATATAATAATACTGGGTGACTTTAACACACTCCTATGACCAACATGACCAACAGACAGGTTACCAAAGCATAAAATCAATACAGATATGTCCAATGTAAATAATTGTATAAATCAAATGAACTTAATAGACATCTACAGAATATTTCATCCCAAAAAACCTGGATTTACATTTTTCTCATCTGTTCATGGTCTACCTTCCAAAGTAGACCATATTCTAGGTCACCATGTACAACTTAGAAAATTAAAATATATATATATATTAAATATAATTCCACACATCCTATCAGATCATAATGAAAAGTAACTAGAAAGCAAGAAAAATAATAGAAAGCACATAAGCACGTGAAGATTAAATAATACTCTTTTAAATGAAGAGTGGGTCAGAAAAGGAATAACATAAGAAATTCTTGGAAACAAATGAAAACAATTATACAACATGTTGAAATCTCTGGGACTGTATGAAATCAGTTCTATGAGCAAAATTTATTGCACTAAGAACCTACATTAAAAACTGGAGAGATATCAAATAAATAAGCTTATGCTCCACCTCAAGGCCCTAGAAAAAGAAGTACAAACTAAACCCCAAATCAGTAGAAGACAGACAAAAAGTAAAAATCAGAGCTAAAATCAATGAAATTGAGAATAAAAAAAAGCAATACACGGGATCAATGCAACAAAGAGTTAGTAGTTTGAAAAAGATACAGAAGATAATTAAATCCCTAATCAAACTAACCAAAAGAAAGAGAGGAAGGACTTAAGTTAACAAAGTTAGAGATGAAAAAGGAGAAATCATCAGACACCTCTGAAATTCAGAGTATCATAGGACATTATTCTGAAAATTTATCTACAAAATCTAGAAGACATTGACAAACTTCTAGACACATGCAACATGCCCAAACTGAACCATGAAGATATAGAAAGTCTAAACAGATCAATATCAAGTAATGAAATTGAAACAGCAATTAAAATAAAGAAAATATTGTATAGAAATTCAATGGAATATTATTCATCTTTAAAGAATGAGATTATGGCATTTGCTGGTAAATGGATGGAGTTGGAGAATCGCATGCTAAGCAAAATAAGCCAATCCCCCCAAATCAAAGCCTGATTATTTTTTTCTGATATGTGGATGCTAATTTATAATAAGGGGGTAGCACTAGGTTACTTTAGATTAGGTAGAGGGCAGCAAAGGGTGGAGGGGATATGGGGGTACAAAGGACAGTAGAAGGAAACAAATTATTACCTTATGTACATATATGAGTGTGTGAACAATGTGATTCTACATGTTACATACAGTCAGAAACAAAAGAAAGTTTACCCCATTTTTGTATGATATGTCAAAGTGCATTAATGCATTCTACTGTCATGTAAAACTAATTAAAACAAGTTTAAATTAAAAAAAAAATTCCAAGAAAGAAAATCTCAGGATCAGATGGATTCTCAACTGAATTACTACCAGACATGTAAAGAAGAGCTAACATCAGTCTTTATTCAATTATTTCATGAAATTGATAGGGAAGGAACACTACCAAATACATTCTATGAAACCAGTGGATCCCTGATACAAAAAACAGACAAAACCTATGGGAAAGAAAACTACAGACCAGTCCACCTGATGAATATAAAAAAAAAAAATCTTAATGAGATATTAGCTAACTGCATTCAAAAACACAGCAAGAAGATAATAAACCACAATCAAGTGGGTTTCATCACAGGGAGGCAAGGTTCACTCAACATACACAAATTAATACATGTAATTTACCACTAAAATATAATTAAGAACAAGAATCACATGATAATTTCAATAGATGCAGAAAAGGCCTTTGATAAAATACAGCACCCATTCTTATTAAAAATGCTGGAGAAACTAGGGATAGAAGGAATTTATCTTCACATTAATAAGGCTGTACATGACAAACCCAAGGCCAACATTGTAGAGAATGCAGATAAACTGAAAGCATGAAAGCATTTCCACTAACATCAGGAACAAGACAGAGAAGTGCACTCTCACCAATTCTACTCAATATAGTTCCTGAAGCTCTGGCCAGAGCAATCAGGAATGAGAATAAAAGTAAAGAGAAACAAATATAAAAAGAAGAAGTCAGATCCACACCAGACCCCAAGCCTGGGCCCAGGACGCCCCCTGTTGACCTGCAGACCCATGCCTGATCTCAGGTCCCTGGCCCAGGACCACCTCTGCCAACCTCCCTGAAGCCCAGGCCCAGGGTAGGTCCAGGTCCTCACCCATCCCCCACCCACCTGGGATCACAGGCTTCACCCACTTCCATCCTGAGACTCTGCAACCATAGCCATCGCCCTCCCCATGGAGTAGCCTCCACCGTGCACCCACACACAGGGTCTATAAGCAGCTGCATCTTGGAACAGGCACCCCAAAGCCAGTGTAAGGCCTACTCTTTCAGCCCCATCTCTGAAATAGGTTGGATCCTTTTTGGAACACCCCCACTGCTAACTTGAATCACCTCCACTGTTGCCACCACCTATAGTTGCAGTAGCGTCCATCACAGATCACCGGCAGGGTCTGAAAGCCCAACACCAAGGTGAAGTACAGACGATCTGCACAGATACT
>NW_026000224.1:2088322-2106903 GCF_001458135.2 Marmota marmota marmota | reverse complement strand
GCCAATGCAGGCCTCACAAGCTCCTCCTTATCATAATCACCTGTCAGTGCCTATCAGCACCTCTGGAGAACTCCCAGACTTCCATCTGCTCACACACAGGTCACTCAGCTGCAACCTACCCACAGAACAACACCATCAACCGGCCTCCCCGACCTCACCAGACACCCTGGTGCTGGAAGCAGAGCGCCTCGATTTTGGCTCACCTCCCTCACCATATTTGGTGGGGGCAGCTCCCAGATCAGATCTCCAGCTGGTAAGATTTCCAACTCCCTGTCTTCCCAGTGGCGGTAACCCAACACCACAATAGCTGCCCAACACAAAAAGGCCCTCAGATGGACAGGTGTGCAGTGTGACCAGTGTGCCGCCCAAGGGAGCACCAGTGTGAGCAACCCCTCAGTGGGGAACCGCTAAGGGAGAGGGACACGGGGCTAAAGTTTGGATCCTAACAGAGAGACCAGGAACCGGGAATCTCCAGGCAAGAGAGGGAGATAGTACCTTACTGGACACTGAAGTCATATGAGTGGTACCAAAAAGAGACCCATGAGGTGCAGCCTCCCTGCAGGGAGGGGCAGGTGCCACTCCCTGCTTCCAAGCACCCTGCACCAGGAGCAGCCTACTCTCCCTGGTTACCTCCACCACCTGAGGGCAGAGACCCAGCTTTCAACAGAAAACCCCACCTATCAGATGAGAAGAGAAGCAGGAAAGATATGGATCTCTACAACTAGCAACACCTTGGTTTCTTCCTTCAAGTATCTTTTTTTCTCTTTCTCTTCTACCCCTCCATCCTCCAACCCTCACATCCC
The DNA here is from genome assembly GCF_001458135.2 of Marmota marmota marmota. NCBI lineage: Eukaryota > Metazoa > Chordata > Mammalia > Rodentia > Sciuridae > Marmota > Marmota marmota. Next base: position 2,106,100 of record NW_026000224.1, on the reverse strand, counting down.
CAACATATGTGAAACCAGGAACTTTGCAAGAAATAGGACTTTGAGGACTGGGTCATCTGAAAAATATAATGGTGAGGTGTTGTATAGGCCCTTTATTTTTTCTTCTTTATTTTTTTCCCCTAGATAATTTTACTATTTTAACATCCTGCATTTTTCTAAATACATAAGTGTGTTTGTTTTATGTACTCTACTGTCTTCCCATGTACTTGTCTACCCTAAATTACATCCTGTCTATTCTCTTGCTACTAACCCTCTTCATTAGATTTCTCTTTTACACTTCCTAAGATGTATTAACTCTGGATCCTCACGTCCTACATCCTCAGCATATCGTCCTATGCCCCACTCCCAGTTCATTGTCCACCATGAGAAACTCTAAACCCTTCTACAAAACTACTGATTATATTTTAGATAATAATTGGATCCAACATTTCTGAACATTGAGACTAAACTGTAAACATCTTAACAACAACAAATTGTTCATAGGTGGTATATTGTTGATGTGGGATCTGTTAACATTGTCCTTCCCCACAAAGAAGGGATCTTGGAACCCAAAAAAAGCATTACAAAACTATAGGGTAAAAATAATACCACCCTGGACCCACAGAGCTGGAAAGGAAGACACACAAGCAATATGAAAAGACAAAGGAAGAAAGTGCCCCAAACAAATCCAGACACCACATCATTAGGATCATTGGCAGCCACAGCAGGAGGAATGACAGAGAAGGAGTTCAGGATGTATGTGGTTAAATGTTCTGTGAATTCAAGGAAGATATAGGAGAACAAATATAGACTGTGAAAGATCACTTCCACAAGGATCTCCATAAACAAATACAGGAAGCAAAAATCACTTCAACTGGGAGATAGAGGTGCTAAAAAAAAAAGAAAAGAAAAAAAAGAAAGAAAGAAAAGAAAAGAAAAGAAAAAGAAAAAAGAAAGAAAAAACCCCCAGAAATCCTTGAAATGAAAGAAACAATAAACCAAATTAAAAGTTCAAATGAAAGCATCACTTGAAAGATAGGACATCAGATAATGAAGACAAAATATATAATCTTGAAAAGAACATAGACCACACAATAATAATGGTAAGAAACCACGAGCAGAACAATCAAGAAATATGGGGTAACATTAAAAGACCAAATTTAATAGTTATTGGGATAGAGGAAGGCACAGAGGTCCAAACCAAAGGAATGAACAATCTATTCAATGAAATAATATCAGAAAACTTTCCAAACATGAAGAATGAATTGGAAATCCAAATTCAAGAAGCATACAAGATTCTGAATATACAACAGAGCCACACCAAGGCACATTATAATAAAAATGCCCAACATACAGAATAAGGAGAGAATTTTAAAAGCCATGAGTAAAAGGTATCATATTACATATAGGGGAAAACCAATTAGGATAAAGGCAGATGTTTCAACACAGACCCTGAAAGCTAGAAGATCCTGGAACAACATATATCAAGCTCTGGAAGAAAATGGATGCCAACCAGGAATCTTGTATCCAGCAAAATTAAGCTTAAGATTTGATGATGAAGTAAAAACCTCCCATGATAAACAAAAGTTAAAAGAATTTATAGCTAGAAAACTGGCACTACAAAAAATCCTTGAAAAAAATATTCCAAGAAGAGGAAACAAAAAATCAACAAGGAAAATCAGCAGAGGGAGGTGGTACCCTAAAGGAAAAAACTAATCAAAGAAGAAAATCAAGTCAAGTTAAATAACAAAAATAAACAAATAAGGCTGGGAATACAAACCATGTCTCAATAAAAACTCTGAATGTTAATGGCTTAAACTCACCAATCAAAAGACATCAACTAGCAGATTGGATTTAAAAAAGACCCAACAATATGCTGCCTCCAGGAGACTCATCTGATAGGAAAAGACATCACAGACTGAAGGTGAAAGGTTGGGAAAAATCATACCACTCATATGGACTGCAGAAGCAAGCAGGGGTTTCTACCTTCATATCAAATAAAGTAGACTCCAAGCCAAAGTTAATCAGAAGGGATAAAGATGGACACTACATACTGCTCAAGGGAACCATACACCAACAAGAAATAACAATCATAAATATATATGACCCAAACAATGGTGCAGCTATGTTCTTCAAACAAACTCTTCTCAAGTCCAAGAGTCAAATAGTCCACAACACAATAATCTTGAGTGACTTTAACCTTTAACACAACTTTCTCACCAGTGGATAGATCTTCCAAACAAAAGTTGAATAAAGGAACTATAAATCTCAATAATACAATTAATAATTTTGGCTTAACTGACATACAGACTATTTCAACCTGCATCAAGCAGGTACACTTTCTTCTCAGCAGAACATGGATCCTTCTCTAAAATAGACCATATAATATGCCACAAAGCAACTCTCAGCAAATACAAAAAAGTAGACATACTACCATGTATTTTATCAGATAAGAAGGGAATGATGGTGGAATGTGATGGACATCATAAACAAAGTACATGTATGACGACTCAAATTGGGTGTTAATATACTTTGTATACAGAGATACAAAAATTGTGGTATATATGTGTATCAAGAATTGTAATGCAAAAAAAACCCCCTACATTTATAAAGGAAAAAAAAAGAATAGTGTTACCTTAGATTAGATATAGGGAAGTGAAAGGATAGGAAGGCAGAGGACGTGGGGATAAGAAAGATAGTAGAATGACACAGACATTATTACTGTATGTATGTATGTGACTGCATGACCAATGTGATTCTACAATATGTATACTCAGAAAAGTGAGAAATTACATCCCATCTATGCATGATATATCAAAGTATATAAGTGCATTCTACTGTCATGTATAACTAATTAAAACAAATAAAAATTTTAAAAAAACTATGAAATAAATTATATAAAACATAAAAAAAGAAATTGGAAATAAATGATCTATTTTCAAAAAGGATCCATGTGCTGCTGAGAAAAAAGTGTATCCGCTTAATGCAGGTTGAAATATTCTATATATATCAGTTAAGCCAGGATGATATATAATTAAACAGACTAATATCAAGTGATGAAATAGAAGATGCCTACAAAAGCCAAGTTCTATGAGACCTTTAAAGAAGAACTAATACCAATACTCTTCAATTTATTTCAGGAACTAAAAAAAGAGGCAGCACTTCCAAACTCATTCTATGAGGCCGATATCACCCTGATTCCAAAACCAGGTAAAGGCACGTCAAAGAAAGAAAACTTCAGACCAATATCTCTAATGAACAAAAATGCAAGGATTCTCAATAAAATTCTGGCAAAAAACTCCCAAATAACCCAAACAATAAATGGGCCAAGAATCTGAACAGACACTTCTCAGAAGAGGATCTACAATCAATCAACAAATATATGAAAAAATGTTCATTCTCTAGCAATTAGAGAAATGCAATCAAAACTACTCTAAGATTTTGCCTCACTGCAGTCAGAATGGCAGCTATTATTCATGAAGACAAACAACAATAAGTGTTGGCGAGGATGTGGGGAAAAGGTACACTCATACACTGCTGGTGGGACTGCAAATTGTTGCAGCCAATATGAAAAGCAGTATGGAGATTCCTTGGAAAACTGGGAATGGAACCACCATTTGACCCAGCTATTCCTCTCCTTGGACTATACCTAAAGGACTTAAAAACAGCATACTACAGGGACACAGCCACATCACTGTTTATAGCAGCACAATTCATAATAGCTAAATGTGGGACCAACCTAGATGAATGATAAAGAAACTGTGGTATATATACACAATGGAATATTACTCAGCAATTAAAGAGAATAAAATCATGGCATTGGCAGGTAAATGGATGGCGTTGAGGAAGATAATTCTAATTGAAATTAGCCAATCCCGCCCCCCCCCAAAAAAAAAACAAATGCTGAATGTTTTCTGTGTTATAAGGTGACTGACGCATAAGCAGGTAGGGAGAAGGAGCATGAGAGAAATACATGAACTCTAGATAGGGCAGAGGGGTGGGGGGGAAAGGAGGGGGCATGGGGATAGGAAAGATGGTGAAATGAGATGGACATCATTACCCTAAGTACATGTATGAAGACACAAGTTGGTGTGATTATACTTTGTGTACAACCAGAGATATGAAAAATTGTGCTCTATATATTTAGTAAGAATTGTAATGTGTCCACTGTCATTTATTTAAAAAATAAATTAAAATTTTTGTTGGTTTATTTTACATGATGAAATATTGAATTATTACTAAAAAAATGTAAAATGGCCTTCTTTCTGTCTGTACCAATGCTGGAAATTATCTTGATATCAAACACTAATACCGATGTGAAAAGAAGAAGAAGAAATCATGTGTGAGTATTAATGCATACGCACGTGTACTTATTTTCTCCCATTGATACTGACGTTTGATTTCATATATATATACACACACACACATAAACACCCAATTGCATGTACACTGAAAATCATATAACACAGAAATATACACAGAATAATTGTACAGATAAGATTTTGCTGCTCTAATTAAAAAATTTGAATACATGCCATGATTTTAAGAACCTGGTATGTAAACCATGCTGTAATTAAATTAAACCATGAAATACCTGGTTCTTAAAAGATTGATGAATGGTTAGGCACAGAGGGCTCTGCGGCATAGTTTATGTTGATTTCTACCCACACGGAGGTCCTCAGGGCCACAGTTTAAGCACATGGCATTACTTGCAGCCATCTTGATTCCCCTTATGCTCCTTCACACCTCGTCTCAGCTGGGCATTGTAGCTACCCCACACCATGATTGCATGAATATAGAAATGCAGGTGGACACGAAGTGAGCTGCCCAAAGTCTCCCAGAGAAGACGCAGGGTCTTCTGACACCAAAGCACAGCTGTGTCACTGAGGGTGGTCACCTCAGGAAGTGCCATGCATTACATAGGTCAAGTGTGCTTTCCAAATCCTGAATGCACAGAATAACAAGCAGCTTGAACCTCAAACCAAACCAGCGGACATGCACAGACATTCATCTGTGATGGTATGTGGTTGGTACTCTAATGTCAGTCCTTCTTTAAAGTTCCGTTGCAGGAATGTAAAAACTGCAGTATGTAAGGAGGATCAGTTCAAGGACTTTCAAGGGCACCCAAATCCATGAATGCTGAAGCCCCTTCTGTAAATTAGCATAGTATTCGCATAGAACATATGCACATCATCCTGTATTCGCTCCATCCTGTCTACTTCTAATTCCTAACACATTGCAAATGCTACATAAATTGTTGTTTTACTATACTCTTCAAGGACTGTAGAAAAAAAGTCAGTACATGTTGAGTACAGATGCAAGCTTCCCCCAAATGCTTTATATCCGTTGGCTGGGTGAAGTCCATGGTTGGGTGAAGTCATCTGGCCCCATGGACATAGATGAAGGGTATTCCATAAAGCAGCATTTACAAACTGAAGTCACTGAAATCCTAGGACCAAAGATAGTTACTGCTGTCATCTTTCTGAGCCTACTGTACACAGGAACAGTTTAATCTCGGAGGATTTGCCACTGCTATCAACTAAGCAGTAAAGCCTGGGAGAACTGGAGCTGGGGGTGGGTGGGTCTTGCTTCAAACTGACCTACTCTGCCTGGGGGCTACATGTGCTTTCTCCTGAGGAGGACAAGCAGGCCACTTCCTGGGCACAATCCCTGGCCCTGGTGGATCAACACCTGAAGACAGTTAGATGCAAAGCCATCTTAGACCCCTGAGAACACAACCCCATGGAGCGGGGGTTCACTGTCCTGGAACAATTCCCTACTTTGAAAGTCAGTCTTGAAAACACGCAGCAGAGAAAGCAGCATTGTGCCCGTGTCATAGATGCACCAACTTCTACTCTGAAGGTTCTCCATGTTTGATCTCTACATGTTTAGAAAGGCTCTCAGTCTTTGATTTGAATGCTAAGTAGTAGTACATACCTTTCATTTCCTAGAACAGGGTATGTGCTGGGATGACTCATCTGTGATTCATTCTGACTCATTATAAGCACTTGATGAATGGAAGTATGCATAAGATAGGCCTCCTGGATTCCACCTGTAGCTGTGTTGTTCTGTTTCCAATTGTGTGGCCAATGCCCATTCTTAGATAGTAGTAGATACATTATTTGAAAACTCATGTGCTAAGCACTTGGAATGTGCTATCTCATTTAATTCTTGCACAGCCTTTGAGGTAGGGAAGAGTTTTGCCACGGCTTTGCTGGCAAATGATGAATTACGTTAAGAGATTGCCTCTGCTAATGCAAAACCCCTTTTTGAGAGCAAATGCTGGGCATCTAGGATATTTTGACATGGAATTTGGTCTAGTGACTCCAAAAATGATTTCAGCATGTGAAGAAAGCTTTGTAGGAAGTGGTGTGCATGCTGGATCCCACCAGCAAGGAAAAACATCACATGAAGAATGGCATATCCGGCCACAGGGGCAGAGTTGGGATGGGAAGACCAGGGACATGTGTGGTTGTCTACAATGGTGTGGCCTGACACCAGGTAACAGAGCCAAGTGAAGCTATAGAATCATCCCGACTGCAAATCTCAGGTACAGTCATCCAGACACAGCATTTAGGGCATATATCCTGCAATCCCAAATTATCATAGTAACTTATCTTTAAAATCACATAATTCAAGGGGAAAAAAACTTACAACTGAAATATTTATTACTCTTCATGGCAGTCTCCATTCATTTCTTAGATCCATTCTGTGAAAATGCTAATTTATGGTTTTCACCTCTTATGGAAATTACTAGTCAGATGAAAACCTAATTACTTCCTTTCAGCCAGACTTTTGACCTCTGGAGTCTCCTGTTTTGACCTGTGATCAAGTAGTACTGCACACCTGTGCGCCAGTGGCAAACAGCAGAACCGCCTACTGGCGGTCAGGTAGCTGCAAACCACTCTGCAGGGAGAGCACACAGTCGGCCGCTGTCTCTCAGGAATGGCCTCTTTCTGTAATGACTAAGGAATTACAGACTAAGTGGCTCCAGAATTTCCAATATCAGAGACCTCAGATTTCAATAATGGCAGAGGAAGCCTCTCTGATCAGATAAGTACTGTTTGAAGGGGTAAACAAATCAAATGCGCATTAACCTCTGCATTGTCTTCTAGGTTTCATGGACTGCTTCTTGGAAAACAATTAATTTATAGAACGACCATGACTTAAATTGCCCTTCCTAGGACTTTGATTAAGGTGTTTCAAAATTAAAGTCTTCAGGCATTTTGCAGGAACAACATGAAGGAAGTTTCAAAAAAATCATGTTTTTTTTTTTTTTTTTCTTTTTTTCCTCAGGAGACAGAGGGCAGCTGAATCTCCGCTGCTGGAGCTGAGCCTTAAGGGAGTTTATTGGATTTTAATCCCAAATACTTGTGGCAAATTAGCCATTACATGAGCAAAAAGGAAGTCAGAGGCACATGGACCTGAGTGACAGCCAGGAAATTGGCTTCTTCCTGTTGCCTCCTCCGCTAGTTAACAAGCCCCTTCAGGTGGCCCTTACCCTGCAGATGAACCTGGGTACGCAGCTCCTGACACCTGTCCTCATACAGGTTTGCTCTGCTTGACTTGTTCCTCCCTTAAAGCAATGAAGCCTGTCCCTGTCTCAGGGCCAGTGCACATGTCAACATCCCAGAATGCCCTCCCCCAGATCTTCCCATATCTGACCCCTCCCTGGGTAGGCTGGGGCAAGTGTCCCTTTCCTGACTTTCCAAGTTCCATCAGGGCCCACCTCCATCCCTGCACACTAGGTCACACTGTGCTTCATTTTCTTGTAACGTTTATCACTCTGTTAAGACATTTCCACTTGTTGACTCCTGGCTTACCCGTTCCATAACTTCTCTGCAGACTTCTGGAGAGCCAGGGCCCTGCCTGCCCTGCTTATGTCCCCATTTCCAGCATAGCGTCTAGAACTCAGTGCAGGCATTGGAGCACCAGTGTGGGGGTGGCTGCTGGTACAGATTAAATCTGCATACACACTCTGTGTAAGGACGGGGAAGTCATGGTCCTAACAGGAACGTTACACACACACTCTAGTCCAAGGAGTCAGAATCAAGGCACTCTCATTCTCATTGTAAACAGAGTTGCTGCGATCTCGGTGCTGCTTAGGAACCTGATCATCAACAGCTCCTTAGACAAATTTAAAGATTCCCTGCTTTATTTGAAGCCACAGTTTCTCCAACATGCAGCTTCTGTGTTCACTCCCATCTCTGCCTTCTCTTGGAAGAATGGGTTCAGAATCCAGGGTGAGACCAGGCAGCAGTGAGTCAGACCTGGAGCCCAGTGGGTGTGAGGACCACACAGCTTGCTTGGCCATTTTACCCTGGGGAGCAGCTTTGGCTAGCCCCTGTGCTGTCTATTTCCACCTGCAGAGACCTTACTGCATCAGTGGTAATAAAGTCTGCCCACTCCCAAGAGCCAAATGGGGAGGACAGCAGGCATAGTGCAGGGGAAGAAAAGTCCTGGGCTTTGGAGCAAACAGAATTGCACACTGACTCATTGCCAGCAGGAGCTCTGGGCCTTGAACTTGCCTCCTGGATCTGAGCCTGTTTTCCCAGATGTGAAAGAAGATGATGCCCATTTTGCAAATTGTAGTGATTGCTGATGAAGCACACTGAATGGGGGGTAGAGGCCAGGATGACAAAAGATCATTACTATCATTTATTTCTAAAGACTAGTTTTCTAGGGATTTTTCTAGTTGTAAGAGAACTTTTCGTGTAAAACAGGAAGGGGACCTTGCCCTAACGCAGCTCTATTCTATTGCCTTGTCCTCCAGTCCTTCTGGACAACTGTTCTTTCTGTGGGAGGCCTTGAGAGGCAGTCTTGGCCGGTGTGGGGCCTGACCTGTGCCCCTTGGCTTCCTCTATGGTACTTGAAATGTTAGATTCCAACAGCCAAATTATATGACTTTAGGGATTTTGACAGACAAAGTTGGTTCTATGACTAATGAATTAACACGAGACCAGCAGTGTCTGAGCCATGGTCCCTAAGTCTCACACTGATGTTTCCAAAATAAATGACATTTAGCTGCCATACAATCTAAATCCTTCAAAGACTTCCAATCTAAACTAAATCTAAATCTAAATCAACTTGTTCTGAAGTATTGCCAGGGTGGAGTCCCCATCCACACACGGTAGAACCGACGCTTTTAACTGGAGGTCAGGTATTACTTTCCCATCTAAGGGGATTCCAAGCAAGGAGACACATCGTTATGGATCAGTAGGACCTTCTCATTCCCCAAACACACAATCCTGCTCTGCACAAATGTGTGCTCTGCAGGACTGCCCCTTTAATGCCACAGAAGCCCCAGGAAACTTCAGTGAGTCCCAGGCCTGGTGTGGGAACAAGGTGGGAAACCGTTTCCTCAAGCAGAGCATTAAGCCTGTGACGGTCACCGAAGAAGCTTCATCTTGCGTCACTCAGCTCCGCATCCCTCACTGTGTGAGGGGGCAGGCCACTGGACCGTGGGGAGTTCCCGGGGTCTGGATGCCCGTGGCTACGCAGACTCCACGCCCAGGTGTGCGCCTGCCATGTTCTGCATCTCGCCCTTTATGTCCTCCAGAGTAATGATCCCTAGGTCAGCACGACTTGTGCATTTAAACTCCAGTCCCTGCCCAGGCCTGATGGACCCAGACATGCTGGTTGTGAGAAGCTGCAGAGTTGGGAGGTCGCCCTGAGCCCCTGGCCTGGATACCAGGGAAGCCGACGGGAGCAGGAGCTGAGCAGAGCTGGGAAGAGGTGCAGGGAGGAGCCTTCCACAGAAACCACACAGACCAGAGGACGAAGGCAGCACAGGGTGCCAACAGTGCTTTTTAGCCTCATCAAACAGCAAATAATAGCGAATCATTTTGTTTATTAGAGCATTATCGTGACACATAGTAGTGGGTTCATTTTGACAAATTCATACATGCAGGGAACTTGATTTACTCCATTTCAGTGGCCGGTTCCCTCCCTATCTTCCCCTCCTCCTGTTTTCTACTCTGTTCATCTTCTTGTACATTTATTTATTTTTAAGTTTTTCCTTTATACATAGACATAAGGGTGGAAATCATCGTGGCTTATTTATGCACACACACGGCATGATTTTGTTAAATTCCTCTGCGTCCCTCCCCTTTCTGGTCCTCCTTCCCTCTCTCTTCATCCCCTCCTGTCCTCCACTCATCTTCCCTCTATCTTTATGAGATCGACCCCTCTCTTCCCCCTGATTTACTCTAGCTTCCACATATTTGAAAAAATACTCAATCTTTAATTTGCTGAATCTGGCTTATTTCACTTGACATGATGTTCTCCATTTAATAGCAAATGCCACAATTTCATTCTTTTTCTTTTTCCTCTTTCCACACTTTATTGGTGCGTCATAGTTGAACACAAAGATGGGATCTGTTGTTACATATTCATACATGCACACATGCAATGATATATCATTCCTTTTATGACTGAGAAAAATTCCATTGTGCAGTAAATATACCACATTTCTTAATCCATTTATCATTTTGATGGGCATCTGGGCTGACTCCATAATTGGGCTGTTGTGAATCCTGTTGTTGTAAAGATTGAGCTGTGTCACTGTAGTAGTCCTATCAATTTTAGATCTTTGGGGAAAAATACCAAGAAGTAGAATAGCTAGTTCATATTGTGGTTCTCTCCCTAGTTTTTTGAGGAATCTCCATACTGTTTTCCAGAGTAGTTACTAATTGGCAGTACCACCAACAATGTGTCTAGGTGCCTTTCCCTCACATCCTTACTAGCATTTATTGCTGTTTGAATATCCATCTGCACATCAGAGAAAATATTTGGCCTTTGTGTTTTGGGGACTGGCTTATTTCATATAGCTTGAGAGTCCCAGTTCCATCCATTTACCAACAAATGCCATAATTTCATTTTTATTTATGGCTGAGTAATATTCCATTGTGTATATGTACTACATTTTCTTTATCCATTCATCTGTTGAAGAGCACTTAGGTTGGTTCCGTAGTTTAGCTATTGTGAATTGAGCTGCTATGAACACTGATGTGGTTGCATCAATATATTATGCTGATTTTAAGTCCTTTGGGCATATGCTGAGGAGTAGGATAATGGGGTCAAATGGAGGTTCCAATCCAAATTTTCTGAGGAATTGCCATACTGTGAAGATTTCCTCCTACTCATTGGTCTCTTTGTTTTAATGAGGCAATGTTGGTGTTTCTATTTATAGGTTCATTCTTTAAATAACTTTTTGGCCGAATACTACTATATGAATTGTGCCTTTAATTAATAAAAACCATTTGAGACTGTGATAACATTTTTGTTGAATGAATGGATGTGCTGAGCCTCAGATGTGGACTGTACAACTCCCTGAGGTGTCCTTCTCTCAGATACACACCTTTTTTGGACTTGATTTGATTGCTGTCAAAATTTCTCAGGTCAGGGATGAGACAGGGTGATGTCTGCATATGTTTCAGGGAGACCAGACACACTGACTAAATAATTACGACATTATTAACGGGGCCGAAGCTGCATTTATGGCTCTGCCACCGTAATGGAGCCTCAGTTAGCTCTCCACATCCGTTTTTGTGGCCTTTCAACTTTAACTTGCTCTTAACCCATGGGCAAGAAATCAAAGCCCTGGCTCCTGCCTCTCATTTTATCTTGGTTTTGCAATGTTTCTGAAGCAATAATGCATAATATTGAAATTCCATGGAGAATTAGAATTTGTTGTACAAAGTACTTTGACAAAAAGGAGCTGACGTCCTTTCACGTCTGTGGCCTTGAGTTAACAGAGGGTGCAGTCTGCAGTTGACGGTGTGTTTTTATTTGACTGATTTCTAATTAGAGCTTGGAGGACATAAAAGGCTTCTCCTTCCTCTTCAAGTGTGGTTTCACAGTTTGACTTCAATTCTCTTCTTTGTTTTACCCAGTTTCAGCTTCCAAGGTTGTGGAGCAGACATCAGACCAAGGAGGAAAAGAGCTTGTGAGATAAACAGACAAAGAGTACGAACATCAGTGTTGATCTCTTTTGCAGAAAAATACTAATTTGATTTGCTCCCCTTTAACCACTGCAAATGAACCTGAATCATATATTTGTAGCGTAAATATTTATACCTGGAAGGAATCTGGACTGGGGACAAGGAGCCATTCTCCCTGTGTGCTGATCAAAGCTGTACAGCAAGTTGGAACTTTCAGATCTCTTGGTGACGTCCTGGGAAATTACAACATGGTGCCAAGTGAATGGCAGTACAAAAGCTGAGACAAAAGAAGCACTTGACTTTCAACTGCGAAAACCAAGCTCACGTTCAGAATATTATCACATCAAACGCCTGTAAACTGGAGAATGCTGTATATCTGGTATGGAGCAAGGAGCATCTTAATAAATGATGAAAAGCATGTATTTAATTGTCAAGAGTGGATGTCGGCAATTTCAGAAGAAAACCTATAAAACCACCCTCTACTGGAGCCCGGAATCTTCTAGCAGCAGGCCTGGGAGGCTGCTTCCTTCTTGGAGCTGTGTCACTGGGCCTTGGTAAACCAGCTCCATTGTTCCCCAGGAGCTTGGTGACACTCATTTGTGGAGAAAACGTGTTGAATGAACCCAAGAGGATCAGAGAAGAGAAGTCAAAGTCTAGCAGCTTCCCACACAGTCACACTTAGGAGCAGCTGCCAAATGAGGCCTGCCGAATTCCATCCACCTAACACTCTGCACCCCTAGGAAATGCACATTCTTCCAACTCCTGCCACCAGGAAATGACATATTACCTCAACATGACATTAGAATCCACCTCTTTAAGAATTAGACTCATACACATCCCTTCTCTGTGTCTGTACCTTTACTGGGCAAAGTGTATGTGTCTTAGGGACACTGGTTATCCTAACTATGCCCACACTAGCTAGACACCTGACAACCAGGAAGTTAACTCAACTCCAGATCTAGTTCACCAGGATCTCTCTCTCTCTTTCTCTCTCTCTCCTTCCCTCCCTACTTATCGCTATCTCTACCACTGTCTCTATTTTTCTACCTCTTTCTCTGTCTCTGTCTCTATCTGTATCTCTATCTCTTTCTCTGTCTCTGTCTCTTTATGACTCAACTTGAAGATCCCTAAATCTCAAATACCCTGAGATATTGTTGAAAAGAACTGGAATTATCAATTTATCACCATCATTTTTTTCAATTAAATTAATAATAAAGGAGATTAAGAGAGGCAGAGGAAAAAGCAATAAATTCTATTCCCAATTATACAGAATTAAGAAATGCATTAATATGAGTTTCCAAAAGAACCATAAAAAAATCTAAGGAGAGGACTGGGGGAAATGATATAAGAAAATACATCCTGTGTCATTTATATTCAGAGATGAGGTAACTGTGGGAAGCTATTTGACATTTCATTTTAGCCTAATTTATTGAAATCAGTGAGTCCTTGGAAACAAACATGAGATATCTTTCCTACTGGTCATCGGTTTCTTTCTCCTTGGGAGGAAAATGGTAATTGCATTTGAGGGACAAGTGGGGCCGAGCCCTCAACCAGCAGAGAGAATGGCTATACAAGCTGTCCAGGAACAATTTGCCCAGAGGAGCCACCAGGGCCACTGCAGGTGTCATTCCACATGGAAGGCTGGTTTATGAGTGAGAGAATTCCTTGTCTCTTTCTTTGCTACAAATTTAGTCCATTTAATACAACTTTCCAAAACTGACTTTGCAGCATTTATGACACAGCTTATAAACCACAGGAGACAGCATTAGGGATAATGCATATGACTTTCCTTCTACAAAACCTGGTCCAGGTGAAGGGGTGGTGTGCTAGGGGGCTCACCAAGTCCCTGGACCAATGCGACCATCTGAGCTGGGAGACGCACCAGTCCCCTGAGAATTTTTCTTTACATAGACTGAACAGATGGATGGCTGTTTGTTCATGCAGCAGAATAAACACAGGAAATACAGGATCTTTACTACTGAGAATTCCAGTCCTGTGGCTTCATTCACAACAGTGGCTTGTCTGTCACCATGTGGATGCTGATGATGTGATTTTCCTCTCCAGGCAAGTTTTAAAATCTGAGGTTTAAATGAAGCGAAGAGTTACAGGCATCAGATTTTCTGAAATAGACTTTAAAAGCCCATGCTTGTGATTGTTTCTATTTATTTCAAAATAGAAACTTTTCTTTGTGATTTATGACATGCATTAAAATAGTCACAGATAACAATTCAGAGCTGGCACATCAATGGCAGGGTTCCTGATCACAATGTGATACTCCGGTAGCGAAGTTGCCCCAGGCTGAAAATAATCACAACACAAACGGTGAAAGAAGTGTGGGTGGAAATCCATATTCAAACTCATTGTGCTGGCACCCCACAGCAGGCTAAATATCACTGTGAATCCCAGTGGAGGCACTGCCGAGTAACTGGTCTTTGTCAAGGGCCATACTTTTAGGATCCTGAAGAAGACTTAAATTTTCTGTAATGTTATTCTTGAAAACTTCCTTAGTAGCCACTTTTCCCAAGGTAGAGTGTCGTGGAGGACGGTGGAGGGCGGGGCATGTTTCACCTACCCACAGCAGGTTCTTCAGCTCCAGTCTGAAGACACAGAATGGGAAGCCAAATGTTGAGTTAAAGCGACTGTCTATGTGGAAGGGAAATGTGAAGCTACAGGCATGAATTCTTGCTTATGTTAATTCTTAATTAAAGCAAAACCTACGATGATTAGAATCTAAGCGTCCGATTGTAATATTTCCTTACATTAACATTTTAAGGAGAAATAAAAATTGAATTAACTGTCCAGCAACTCTTGGGCAAGTAACTGTGGTGTTGGCCATGGGAGAACATAATGTGGAGGTCACCTTTACAGTTTAGTTGAAAGTTTGGATCACACAGTTCATCTAATCCAGAACTCAGGGCAGAATAGGTGAGCATTCCTCAGAACCACTGAGAGGAAGAGCAACCACCAAACCAGCTGGGGCAAAAGATGATGGTAGTGGCAACTCTATAAAGAAGAGCTGGGAGAGGGGCCGTGGGAAATGAGAGCATCCAAAGGACTGCATGAAGTGAGAAGCCGAGAATCGCACGCACCGTGTTCTCAGAGAAGACCTGGGAGTCCGTGGCCTTTCCTCGCTGGCTGATGAATGCACTTGGTGCAGCAAGAAGAGAGAGGCCCTGCAGAGTGTGGAGCCTTCAGGGGCCCACCACAGGAAGAGTGTCACCATCCTCATCCCCCACGTGTCCACCATCCTCCATGACACTCTACCTTGGCCAGGAGGCAGCTGTGGAGAGGAGTGCCAGTGGCTTTTCTTTTTCACTTTCTCTGTCCCCCTCCTGAAGCTCACTCTCACTCTGAGTCTGGATACCTCCCCATTCAAGGAAGCCAGTGTCAAAACACTGATTGAACACAAGGTAGGGGACAAAGATTTCAAGGAACAGACATGAAGAACGTATGGACTTTTAAAAATTAGCTTAGAAAAGTCAATAAAAAGGAACAAAGCCACAGAACAATTGCTAAAGAGCAGAAAAGGCTGATTTCCACAGTTGCCACATTATAATATTAATTAATGGGAAAACCATAAGCTAAAACAAAGAACATCTCCAGATTTCAGATTTCAACAAAAATAACAAAGCATTCAAATAAAATATGACCCATATATAGAAGAAATCCACACAAACTGTCTGAGAAAAAGTACACACATAGACTTGGTAGAGAAAGACTTAAACCATCATCTAGAATATGCTCAAATAGCTGAAGGAAACCATGGAGCAAGAGGTGAAGCAAACTGGAAGAGTGATGGGGGAACCAACACGTAAAGTCGGTTAGACTCAGATACTATGAAAAGGAACCAAATGGGAATCCTGGAGTTGAAAAGCACAATAACTGAAATGAAAACTCCACTAGGGGGGGTTAATAGCAGGGTAGGGTAGCTGGAAGGAAAAATTTTTTAAAAAGACTCCTGTGGCTCAAGAGTTAAAGCCAAGAATCAATAAATGGGATGGACTCAAACTAAAAAGTTTCTTCTCAGCAAAAGGAACAATCTGTGAGGGGAACAGAGAACCCATATCCTGGGAGCAAATTTTTACCCCTCACACATCAGATAGAGCACTAATCTCTAGGATATATAAAGAACTCAAATATCTTAACACCAAAAAAAAAAAAAACCAAATAACCCAATCAATAAATGGGCCAAGGAATTGAACAGATACTTCTCAGAAGAAGATGTACAATCAATCAACAAATATATGAAAAAAATGTTCATCATCTCTAGCAATTAGAGAAATGCAAATCAAAACTACTCTAAGATATCATCTCACTCCAGTAAGAATGACAGCTATTATGAAAACAAACAACAATAAGTGTTGACAAGAATGTGGAGGAAAAAGGTACACTAATATGTTGCTGGTAGGACTGCATATTGGTGGTGGGACCATATTGGTGCATCCAATATGGAAAGCAGTATGGAGATTCCTTGGAAAATTGGTAATGCCATCACCATTTGACCCAGCTATCCTTCTCCTCGGTCTTTACCCAAAGGACTTAAAAACAGCATACTACAGGGACACAGCCACATCAATGTTTACAGCAGCACAATTCACAATAGATAAACTGTGGAGCCAACCTAGATGCCCTTCAATACATGAATGGATAAAAAAAAATGTGGCATATATACATAATGGAATGTTACTCAGCAATAAAAGAGAATAAAATCATGGCATTTGCAGGTAAATGGAGTTAGAGAGGATAATGATAAGTGAAGTTAGCCAATCCCCAAAAAACAAATACTAAATGTTTTCTTTGATATAAGGATGCTGATTGATAGTGGGATAGGGAGCAGGAGCATGGGAGGATTAGACAAACTCTAGATAGGGCAGTGGGGTGGGAGGGGAAGGGAGTGGGCATGGGGTTGTTAATGATGGTGGAATGTGATGATCATTATTATCCAAAATACAGGTATGAAGACACAAATCGGTGTAAATATACTTTGTATACAACCAGAAATATGAGAAATTGTGCTCTATATGTGTAATAAGAATTGTAAAGCATTCCACTGTCGTACATAAATTTTAAAAAAAGATTTTAAAAAAATAAATAAATACATAAAAGAATATAACACTCAAAAGAATCACATAAATAATGAATGATGTAAAATGGAAAAAAATATTTTTAATATCACTGATGAAATAAATATTTATTTAAAAATTTAAAAAACAAACATGGAAAAAAGTATAGTATTTTTAAAAAATACAATAGTATTTTCATTAAAGTTTTTTGCTAAATAAAAAAAAAAGTACCGAATAAGGGTGATGAAAAACCCCCCAAATATGCTAATAGGAATGAATCAACCCATATAAGAAACTCAGCTACTCAGGGAGTGGAAACCTAAGGCAGACCACCCCAGGAGCTATACAGTCACATCATGGAAAGACAAAGACTGAAGGTTGAGGGCAACAGGAGGAAGTGACTCCTTCCTGGGAGATCACAGCAAAGTGCTCATCAGAAACAACTTCGGAAGAATGTACTGAATCAAAAATAGCCAGAAAAGTTCCATTTCAAAATGCAGAAATTAAGGCTTTCATAAATAAGCAAAAGCTGGAATTCTATAAAAAATACTAATGGGAAATCTTTAGTCTGAAACAAAAGAACATTAGAAAAGCATTTCAAAACTTAATAATAAAATAAACAAATAATAAAAATTCCAATAAAGGCAACTACATAGGTAAAGATGAGTTTTGCTATCACTGCATTTCATATTTCTTTTTTTTCTGTATGGTTTAAAATACAATACACAAAACTGTAATTGTAAACGTGTTTTAATGGCAACATAATGTATGAAGACAATCTGCCTCACTTTCAA
>NW_026000224.1:2078046-2080348 GCF_001458135.2 Marmota marmota marmota | reverse complement strand
GGCTTCTGTGGACGCTGCTGTCGGATGGTGACAGGCCCATCTGGGGGTTGCACATAGATTCACTGGTCCCCTGGCAAATGCCAACGTCACGATGTGACTCGCATGCCCAACAATGTCAGTCTTGACTGCTGCTAATTCTCACATCCTGTTCCTCAAAAATGTAGCCCCTTTCGGCCACAGCTTCCTTTGTGTTCTATTTCGGGGACCATTTCTAGCTGTGCTTTGAAATCCCAGGCAGCGCCTGTCACACACACCTTCTGCTCCATTATTCCCCCTGATGGAGGGCCACCCCTTCTCTCCTGGGGACCCAGGCTCACGGAGCAACAAGCCCATGTCTCATCCACCTGGTCACAGGACATTGTCCTGGTGGTGAAACACAGGTGGCAGTGTTTATTTCACAATGGGTTGGACAAAAATAATCAAGAGAGAAATGAAAGAAAAGCGAAGGAGCTTGTGTTTGGGGAGTTCCGTTGTGCGTGCTCTCCCACCCCACCTGGACAACGCCCTCCTTCTCAGAGTGTCTCCCGTTGGGCACAGCCCAGCTAAGGTGGCTGAGAATAGTGAGGAGGGGGCTCCTGAGCACAGAGAAATGTGGCTGCAGTAGTGTCCTGGGGAGACCCTCTGGGGCAACTGGGGATGTGGGTGCTCTTGGCGAGGGGAGCAGGGACCACAGTGGCCAGTCCTTGGCTTCTCACTCCTCATTACCCGTCTGCACACAGTAGCAGAGGGTAGGACTCTCAGTGACACCACAGCCTCTGCACCAAGGGCTGTATCTTAAAGGTGAAGGGACAGTGAACTTTTAGGAGGTGCAGGTGTGTTTTATTCCTCTAGAGGAATCTTCGCCAGACTTGAAGGGTGTCGTGATGTATCTAGCTCTCTAGGCCCAGTGAAAGCCTGGGTCCTAGTATTGGTACCTCAGATTCCCAGAAAGGTCTTACCTGCATCACTCTAAATATCCTGGGGTTCTACCAGAATCCAAACTCCCTACCAATCACTTCCTTGTTACAGACCTGGGAAAGCTGATCCCCGTAGGCCACAGGAGTGGAGAAGATGAATTCTTCTCCTGGTTCCAGCAGTTAGGATCAGGAAAACATTCTTCTGACAGAGCTATACTACAAGGTCACCACCAAGAGCTCCAAGCTGGCCAGTCCTGTGTGCAGCTCCCTGGGCTGCTGACTGCTCCTGCAGGGCCCTGTGCATCTGGGGTAAGGAGTGGCCACCTGCTCCCCTCCCGGAGGCCCTGGGAGCAGTGTGCATCTTGGCACTACCTTGGGGACTTTCAGGAAACACTAAAACATTATTTCTGTGTTTCTGCTAACAAGGGTTTTTCAAGAGTCCCTCAGATTGCCAGATTTGATCAGCAGGTGCTTGTTATGAGTTGTAAGTCATGCATCAAACCAAAAAAAAAAAAAAAGAGAGAGAAAGAAATACAAATTTTCCTTTTATATTAATGTTCAAATGCCAGTGTTCTATAGAAACAATCAAATATTTCTCTAGTTTGAAGGATGGCGATTATGAGATCCTCATTGTGGAATAAAAACCATCCAGACATTATTAAGCACAATGCATTCACAGCATAACAAGTATCTCTTTATGTGAGTTATATTGTGACTGTGTTTGGAATTTATTTGAGGTACATTCATTAATTTAAGCATTCAAAAAAATAATATCTATCTCATCATTTCATATGTCCCATTTTATTTAAATTCTTATGTTTATTTTCAAAGTGTTAATTAATTAGTTTGTTGGTAGAAAAGTGTCAGTTTATATCTGCTCTTGGGCCTACACTCCACACCACTGCCCCCCCTCATTGTCCAGTGTGTACAAAGCTCTTCCAGGTCCCCTCTGTTTGTCCGAGTGACAAGCCTGGACCCCTCCCCAGATCTCCGTGTTCCACTGCCTTCCCCTCCTCACCTTCAACAAAACTTCCACTCATTGATGGCTAATTTACAAAGAGTATCTTCACCCATTTTAGATAAATAGTTTTATGAGATTTGAAAAGGACAAGCAATCTGCATCCAACTCCACAGTGAAGGCACAAAACCTCCCCACTGCACCACAAAGTGGCCCTGTGGTCCACTTTCCCAGTGGAGCTGCAGGCCCTCAGGCTCTGTCTTTCATTCTAGCTATGCCTTTGCCCAAGGGCAGGTGAATGCATGCACACCGTTCTGTTAGGGTTTATCCTGCTTAGCATCCTGCCACACCATCTGCCCCTGTTCATTTCTTTTCTTTTTTTTTTAATTATCATTGTTGAAACTGGGTGATAGGTCCAAGTAGGTCCCTTCTACTCTCTTTTTTAAAA
>NW_026000224.1:2029676-2069047 GCF_001458135.2 Marmota marmota marmota | reverse complement strand
TGTCATTACTATTTTCGAAGTTAAAACTATAATAGATATTGTGCCCAGGAACAAGTCAAAGCAGTGATTCTGATCTTTCTGTTTTACACAGATTATCCTTGTCTCCATCCATACTAAACTACTCTAGAATTTGATAAGTCTAGACTTTTCTTTTGACACTGGGCCCAAAATGTCTATACTGGGTCCAGGGAAATCTGTTTTTACAGTATGAAGACTGTTGTGAGTTCTCTTAAATCATCTTTCTTCTTCAGTAATAATGTGTCCATAAACGATAATATCTCACTAAGGGTTAGGAGGATTGGACAATATAACAGTCTATACCAGCCCAGGTGCTCAGTAAATGTTTCCGGGGTCTAAATTTATTGGCTTCTGTAACTATTTATTTTTTAAATGGAGCTTTAAACCTAAGTAATATGTGCATAAATAATATAAAATGCATATGCAGTTGAAAGGCTCAGTTATTGATTTTTAAAGATAGCTGGCTATTCCCCAAATTAATTACTAGTTGTTTTCTCCATAACAATGCAGATTCAAAGCCATATTTCTAAATATTAGCTATAAAAGCTTGTAATTTATTTGAGAATTCCTCAAGTACTCTGTCCTGAACAATGTATGCAAATGATGTGTATAAACGTATAGGATTAGCATGACTTCAACATAGTTTTGAAATCATTTAGAAATTGTGTAATATTTGGTAAATGGGCAACTAAAACTATGCATGGCCAAGTGGTTCAAACCAGCCCTGTGCTCGGGGGTGTATCCCGATCAATCTGTGCACTGCAAAGTGCATGCTGAACTCCTGCTCCGGCTGATTTATGTGTTAATGTGTCTTGTTACCACTAGGATTTTACAGGGAAATGCTACCCAGCAAAAGGAGCCCAGGAAGTAACAGGAATACAGAAGTACAGGTCACTGAATCCAACCTCAGCTCTTTCCTCACGAATGTTCCTTTCCTACATGAACACACTTTCTGGGGAATTTGCTTCACCCTTCGAAACCACATCCAGGGAGGAACCATGCTCTCATCACCGTGCTCTCCCACTTGATGTCTCTGGACGAGCGTACTGGATTTCAGAGTCCATGTAAAGAGGGGAGAAGGGGAGCCACTAGGAGTGAGTGCCTGGCAGCCTCAGCACGTGCAAGACAGTATTTAATGTGATGCAAGAACACACAGAGATACCCACAAATTAATGATATTTGAAAAAAATGTCATCAACAATTTTCAATGTCCCTCCTGAATGATGAAGATGAAATCACACAGCTTCCGATACAAGCCAGACTGCTAAGAAAACCTGGGAAGGTCTTACACACCTTCCTTAGCAATGGAATGGTGTTTAGTTTAGGAAACGAGGGACCCATGATCCTAACGCAGGTACTGGAGGGTAGAACTGTTCTGCTTTGCTTCCCTTTTCTACTTTGTAGTCTTAAGCTTGGTGAGAAGAACTGTGGTAAATGACGTGAGAAGAGTTGAAGCAGCCAAAAGTATTTGCTAATTTTAGTGGGTGTTATTGCCTCTTCCCTGTATCGATTTCCTGATTTTCCCCTTCTTAGCAAAATCCCAGCCCTTTCAGTTATTGGTAAAATGAGCTCACTCTAGCACCAAGTCAACTGGCCTAAGTCAACAGGCATTCTGCCCATTTTAGAATACGCTTTCATTTTATAAGAACTTTGGATTACACAGAATTTATTTAAATAATTTCCTTATGTATATTTGTCCTTCATGCATTTAGTACTTTTCAAATTGAAATTATTCCTTGCAATTTTTTTTTAATATTTAGTCTATGGAGAATACCCAATTCCTACAATGATATTTAAAGCAAATAAATTAGTACAAGAATACACTATGCAATCTGCAAAGTCCCACAAACATGTATGGTCTTTTTAAATGCATTTTTTACTTTAAGATACTATACACAACAATAGCAAGTGGTTTTTTATCTTGGCAAAATTATACCCTAATTCTGTAATGTTGGTTCAGTTCATGCTGTCTTAATATTGAAAAGGGTTTAAATGCTTAATAAGTGCATTTAAATGAATAATCTGTATAATAATATGATTTCTCATTATGTTAAGTATATTAAAATGTTCTTATTCAAAGGCTAATAAATATTGAATGCATGTTCCACTTGTAGTTGAATAGCTCCGGGATGTTTCTAGAGAAAGGTTCGCCCCCTTCTCTGGGAAGCAGTGCTCTGTGCCCTGGGGTACTCACACACATCATCTGCATATTCAAGCTCTCTCACTTCTGGACAGAGTAGAAGGGTAAAGGCAGTCCACTATACCAGTGAGGAGGGAAAGTTAGATATAAGAAGTTTATGCAGGTTATTTCTATACTATTAGTATGTAAATAAAACTGAGGGTTTAGAGTTGTTACTTTGGATCTGCCAATATGTTTCTGCACAGTTCTCTTATTCTAAGACATTACATTTATGAAACAATTAGGATTACTAACAAGTCTTTTCAGAATGTATGCTAAAGGCCATGAAGGTCCAAAAAACCTAAATCCAAAGTAAATCGAATATTCCACGTGCTTCCGACCAGACGCCAAGCCCCTGTGGAGCTGCATCCTGAGTCAGCACCCTCCGGCTTTCCTTCTTGAGGCCAAGCCCACAATCACACGCTCCTCACAGACTGAAGGGCACGCCTGACCATGGGAGGCCAGCTGCTGTGCTCCTGGAGAGGTGGCCTCAACACTGAGAGCCTGGTCTGACTCTGCTGGGGACTGAGCCAACAGGAGACCCGGGCATTGAAAGTCTGCTGTCTTTGGGTCCATCCTTCACGAGAAGTTGACAAAGACTTTCTTCAGAGTCAGGAAGTGCTCTTGACCCTCACAGAGACAGGGAGGCTCCTGAGCCAGGCTCTCAGGAAGGCCATGGTCCTGTCTCTTCGTGGTCCCACCTGGGGCCCGAGACACTGGTAGGAAGTGTCCTGGATTTGTGCGACTCATTGACCATGTCCATTATTCACACATGTGCAGAGAGACGGTGGGAACACATGGAAGTGGGAACATTTAGCCAGAACAAGTAGCTATTTAACTTTTTGGATCACGAAGCTCATTCTACAACTGCATAGGAAAGAACCAATTAGAGAGAATTTTTAATCAAATGTTTATTTCTGATATTAAAATCTGAGGGAAGTCTCAACATCACTGAGTGGGTATTGGTTAAAGGAATTATTGATAAAGGAATTATTGGTTAAAGGAATTACTGAGGTGCCGAGTTCCATCCTCTCCTCTTCAGTATTGTGGCATTTCCCAATGTTTAAAATGATCTGTCAAGAGCATGTAAATAAATGTGAATCTTCACATAAGGAAATTAGCAGGGTCAGGATACAAACTGGTTAACTTTTTTCATATCTACATGCATGTAGACAAATACAATGAATGCAATAAATACCAGGACATCATTTCTGAGTCAGGATGCTTTGGGTAGTGTTTCCTTTTTCATTGAATAACTTTCTGCAGTCATTGTGTCCTGGTTTTTAATTATATAAAAATAGGAAAACAGACTTGATAAAAATAAATTTTCTTTTTATCTCACAATGCATAACCTTTCTCTTTCTTCCCATCTGCTTATGTTTTCCAAATTCCAGTAGTTTCCCGAGCTTGAAGCTGGCATCTTGCTCCTGGAAGTGATTGCATTTTTCTTACCACAACTAGGCAGTTGCTAATTACTTAGCTTACATATAATGCACATTTCCTCAAGGACTAAACTAGTAGGAAAGAATTTTGAAGGTGGAGCTGTCTTTCCGGAGCACCATGTTCAAATGCATTGTCCCCAATAAGACCCTGGGTGCTTTGGCCTCCATAATCTTTTTGAACACTTTCTGTAAATCAGCACAGTACCTGATCACCTGCCATTCACTGTCACCAATTACCTGGTTACCTACAATCTGAAGGCTCCTAAGGCAAGAATGTGGAAGAATGAGTTAAACATCATCCCAAGTTCATTCTTCATCCCCTTCAGGAGCAGAACAATGAACGAAAAAATAACTTATATAATAAATGATGGATCATAAACTTCAGGTAATTTGATTTTGCATTTTTTGGTTCTTGAAAATAGTAAATTAAAAGAAGATATACATGTATTCACGTTAATGAATACGACAGAAGAACGAAGAGTTGTGCTATGGCTTCTTTTCACACCCACCACTAGCTGAACAACCCTGTGAAACTCAGTAATGATAATGCTCTGGGATTCACAAATTGCTGAAATAAAAGCCTGTTTTGCTCTTAGAGTGGAAAAATATGTGACAGTAACAGAGAAAGAATAGGGAGCTCAGCACCAAGTAGAAAAGCAGCAGCTTTAAGCATGAAGCTCTTGACCCTGGCCTATCTACAGCACTAACACACTTATCACTCATGAATGTTACAATAATAGAGCCCATAAAGAGAAGACACAAGTTCATGATATACGTTGTGGACACATATTAGTGGACAAGACGGGCATAGGGAATTCAAATAAGAATCAGGGCAGCTAAGAAAGCAATGGTTGGGAGACGATAAGCGCGCGCGCGCGCACACACACACACACACACACTCACACCATCAAGCCATGCAAAACACAAGCTCGTAAGCATCAGCTTGATCAGTAGTTCTTAGTTAAAATAAGATGGGAAATCAACAGCACTTGAAAAATCTTTGAGGGTCTCCTGTACTCTCTTTATAGGAATTGCATTTCCAAGCTGTTGGTAAGGACTGCGTGCATCTGTTCAGGTTGGTGAGGACTGCTTTCCCTTGGAGCTGGGACCTAGACATTCAACATGGAGAACAGGGGTTCACTGCTTTGGCATTATCTCTACAAGCACAGAAGGTGATATAAACACAAATCAAACTGCACAGCCTGCTGGTTTTAAAATCTTATTTTCTCAGAGTTAATTCAAATGTCTCTTACAAAGAGAACTAATTAGTGTTCTGTCTGGTTGTCACACCACCCTATTTTATGGACTTGCTATCTACTGAGGTGCCTCCTTTCCTCTGAGCTCTTCAAGAGAAATGGGGATGCCTCCCCGAACCCCTTCCTCAGGGCTAGACAGGGCCAGACAGGCTCCCTAACCCCAGGGTCTTGGCCATCCTTTGGGGGGTGGGTGTTAAGAATTATCCAGTCCTTCTCAGGGGCTGGGTAAAAGACGCGCACTCTATCACATCCTTCCCCGCTGATGGGGTTCAGGACGTACTGCCCATATTTGGCCCACTGACATTCCAGGAAAACCCAGAAGTGGGGGATCTCTCTGACTTCCCCCTTCTCCTGAGACAGGTCCTAAGGCCCTCACAGAAGGAAGTCTCCCTTTGCACAGAGGAAGGAGCACCCCTGATCTGCAGACACGGACACAGAGAATCCTGAACTAACAGGCCTCTTGAGGTCCTCCCGGGTGTCACCATTGTCTGCCGTCACCCCTCCACGACTGCCCACTGTGGGTCTTCATTTCCTTGTGAAGGACCCATGTCACGTACAATTTGTGCCAAAGACGTCCGTATTGTTTTCTCTTATTCTTCTGCCTTTTGTTACAGGGACCTCAGCTATGAATCTGAGTTAGGAAGGAAAGCTCTTTCTTCTGCCCTCAGTCATACCGGGAAGCTTAGGGCCACGGAAGTCCTAAGTGGGTTGAAGGAGGCATATTGTAAGCAGGGATGAGGCACTTGGAAGTGGAGGAGCCCCGTGCCCAGCTCTAGGCAGCATGTAGGGAGGTGTCTGGACACTTCATGAGACTGACCGGTGGCAGAGCGGTCACTGAGCTCCATGACCAATGTCTGAGGCACAGGGAACATGACCGAGCCTCATATGACCTGGTGCCAGAACTCCAGGAGAGCTGCTCTAACAGACAAGGTGGGCCATTGGTACCAAGACATCATTACTGCCAAAGAGGGATGGGCCTCCTGCCACCCCTGGCTTCTGGTCCCCAGAGCCACAGGGTGCTGACCCTCAGAAGTGGGAGGGGGAGCTGTGCTGAGGTCAGTTTGTATGAACACCAGGAGGCAGATAGATAGGTGGTGGAACAGCCAATCTAATCAGATTTAAGTAAATTAGGTAGTGTGCTGTATCCTGTAAACGTCATAGAAAAATACCTATTAAAACAGGAAGTAAAAAACTTTAATGCAATCATGATCCTTTTAGTCAATATTAACTCTCTACTGGTCAAGTTAGAAGCAAATTGTGGAGAATATGCTGAGGGGAGTTGCTGGGATCATTTGGGGGGAAAAGCTGCAGAAATTGCATATGAGCAGCACAAGAGCTGAACAAGAGAAGTTCCTTGTTCTGTAAGTACCTTCTCAGTGAGGCATAATGATGTTATTCACAGCTCTATCACTGTAAGCTTCCAACGGGCTACGGCCGCCTGTGATCTTCCAAGTTAGACAAAATTGCAAGTCCCCTCCCCTTCACACCTGGGCCCTTCTGCAGCTCTGGTCCTCTCATCTCATCGCCCTCCGCCATTAATGCCTCAGCCCCCCACCCCGCCCCACCCCCCCTTCCTGCCCCAGCCCCCCCTTCCTCACCCCCCCACACTGGTGCTCTGTGTGAGGAGTCCACCTGAATAATTTAAGAGGAAATGTGGTGCCCTGTTTCCCATTCTGATTATTAATCTCGGTGTGTCTGGAGCATTTCCTGCTTCCTTCTGCTGTGCCTGCAGACACACTGCTCCCTTCTAGGAGGACATCTGATTGTGGGTTGTAAGGTCAACTCACTCTCCTCCCCTGTTCTATGGCCTTCTAAAGTGTTTGGCTGTAGAGTTGGTTCAGAGTGTTCTGGGAGAGTGGAGATTCTTTGGTTCTTGGGTCCTGACTCTCAGACTCCTACACATTCCAATACGAGGGCTGATCTCGCATAAAGCAGCTCTCTCCTGAGAATAAATAAGCATAAACTTGGGCTGAAGATGAATGGCCATTAACTAAGAAGCTATGTATGCCCAGAATGACTGGGCTGTGATGCTGATCATGGCCTAATTAACGAAGTGCCACCTAGGCTGCCATACTGAGAGGAGCTCACCCGTGTTCCCCACTGCCAGCAGGCCAGCGCCGGAACTGCGATAATAAGCATGATGGATTGAATTTCATTAAAATACCAAGGAAAATCCTCCAAAATGGCTCTTAATTAAATGGTCTCCAGCTAAGCAGCAGTCAAAATGTGAGCCTTCTATTCCACCCAACATCACGTTGGCTCCAAGGCCTATGGGGTCCGGGTAGCTAGCAACAACGCTCCTATTTACATTCTCCTTCCACTGGAGATCCCTGCCGCGCTTTACAAACACCATCTCATTACCTCGCAGGGCGTGTCAATTACAGCCGGGAGAGAGCCCAAAACTCACAGCTCCCCATTATTTGGGAGAATGGTTCTATAAACATCACAAATGGTCCACTGTGACACATGCCTTCGGAGAAATCAGGCTTTCAATTCCTCAACTCATATCAGTATCTTAATGACACAGAAGTGTGATTGCCCATTAAAGCATTCATTTTCTTTCTTTTGAAAAATTGCCCATGTTCTAATTCTGATATCAACCACATCGAGTGAGGCACAAGACTGGTTGTCTGTTCACAGGAATGCAGTCTTCTGGGAAACATAGAAAAGGCAAGCGAAGACTTTGAGTCTTTATGGATCAATTCATTCTCAGCACAATAGAGAAGTCAGTTGTGATTCCTGGATTCAGCCAGCGGACCAGGCTGCAGAGCTGGGAACCTCCTCGGTGTGTACATTTTTATTGTCTCACGCTCATCTGATGGAAGATTTCACATGAATATTCTTGATTATGACACTATCCATTAAGGCACCGTTACCAGGGTCCTAATTTGGGACATTGCCGCAGTCTGGCTGGGCACAAAATAACCGAGCTGCCACACAGCCTTGTAGGTTCAAAACAGGAACTCCTTTATTCTCCACACTCCCGCGAACAAACGCCCCACACTCGACCTTCCCTGGGACACACTACACCAACCGGAACTCCCACCACCGGAACTTCACCAACCAACGTAGACTCTTCAGGAATCCCCGCAAGAGCTCAGCTGGAACTCAACCGGAACTCCGCGAGAACTCAAAAGTCATCATCTTAATGGCTTGCTGGCGTCACCTCTCAACCACTACTTCTGGCAAAAATGCCATGTGGCATCCCGACTCCGCTGTGGCCCTCAACAGGACATATATAACTGGACATGTGGGCTTT
Organism: Marmota marmota marmota; assembly: GCF_001458135.2. Taxonomy (NCBI): domain Eukaryota; kingdom Metazoa; phylum Chordata; class Mammalia; order Rodentia; family Sciuridae; genus Marmota; species Marmota marmota. The sequence continues at coordinate 2,060,893 of NW_026000224.1, read as the reverse complement.
ATTGGGTAAGATTCAACCTCTAATAACTCTTTCCTACATGATCATTTTTCTACTTTGAATAGTCACCTGGGCATCTTAAGTAGCCCATATGTTATGTAATAACCAGAAAACGTGACTTATTAGGTATACATTTACACTGGAATGTTTGGTTAAAAAGGCAAGTTACTTTCTGAAATATTTCTTGGACAATTCCTTGGCCTATTTTCAAGGTACTGTATGCATTGTTATTTTGAATATTCATTTTTCAATGAATGCTGTAGAAAACTGCAGAACACAATTCAGTAGTTTCTGCCAGTTGAAGAACAACAAAGGTGTAACAAAAGAACTTGTCTGAGTGACCAAAGTCAGGCCACTCTGCGGCAGCCCGGCTGGGTGGGCAAAATAACCGGGGGGTGACAAACAACTTGTGTAGATGGATACGGCAGGAGTGGGAGCCATTTATTGTAGGACAACAGAGGTATTTATACATTCCACACAGCTTATCTTAATTAGCATAAATTAGATACAGCAGTCAACCAATAAGGAATCTCTACACTTAATGGCTCCCTGGAGTTACTTCACAAACCACTCCCTCTGGCAAAATGCCAGGCGCCATCCAGACTTGTTTACAGACTCTAACACCTCTCTCTGCCCAAGGTCCTTGCTGTCCTGTTCTCCTGCCATCAGGAACCACACAGGCTACCCTTGACCCCAGTTATTTCCGTACCCAAGCCTTCACTCCTTTTAACACAGGGTGGATACATCCTTCGCATGTGGAATTCCTCTGTGGAATTCCAGTAGAACCTTGCATGGCACCTTAAATGCTCAGGTAACTAAAGTGGTTCCAGTCATTGCACAGGTAGAAAGAAAAACCTCATTCAAGGAAGAACTGCACATATTGTCAGATACACCACACTAACCAAAGTGTAAAAAAGTGTTGGCTTTGCAGGTGTCCTGTGGGTGGGAGTTGCACAACCCTGACTAGCCATCTTTACTCTGCTCCAGCCAAGGTCACAATAGGCCAACACTGACCACCATGCTGGGAATTCAAGATGACTATCACAGTCCTTGGAGTACTCCACAAAATGCATTTGGTCTTTAACTCTCAATGTTTTGGCACTGCCCAAACAGCAGTTAATTGGCCTAATGCAGGTAAAAATGCAATGTAAAAACTAAAGCAGCTACTTCTTTCTCTGTATTTGCTTGAATAAATTAAACTGGGTCATGGTTTTAGCATATCCAGATTCCCAAGATCAAGAGCCAAGCAAAAAGGTTGCAGATTTTAGGAAACATAAGAAGTTTTATGTTTAAAAATTTTATTGCAGAATAAATCAAAATCATAGTGACTTTTTTGAGGGGTAGGGAATTCTATCTACTATCTATGTCATGAAATTATATTTCAGAAAAAAGGGTAAATTGTAAATAAAAGGGTAATCTATAAGCAAAAGTTATGCTTGTTCCTAATTCATGCAAATGTGATTGTTTACACAAGAATTAGTACATTGGCAAAAGAATCTCAGCATTTGCAGCCTGGCTTTGTCAATATAGTCATTATATCCCCGTCTTTTCAGAGGGATCTGGGATCCTGGAATACTTGTTGGGTTATACTTTGAAAGATGCACCTCTAAAATGGTGCTAGAATATTTTCTAATGATTTTTTCCATTTTTATGACAGCATGAAGTAGTATGGGACATCTTAACTGTCAGGGAAGGCAGCTAAAGAATCAAAGAATGTCACCAAAGGAAACTGCAAATCAGCAACAAACTCCTGGTGATGTACTGCTAAGCAGAAATTAAACTGGAAGCCAGCCTGTCAGCAGAATGAATAGGTGGGGAGTCGGAGTTCCAGCTGCAAGGCTTCCTTTAATTCTCTTTGCTGATAACCTCCACCACGGGCTGTTATTTCAAAGTCATGGCCGACTCACCTAGACAGACACCGATTACCAAAGCAACCAGCTTTCTGCAAGGTGTTAGTCATTAGATTCATCTTGATAACACCCTTCCTGACAATTCTATCACTGATGAGCTGCACACCTGTGAAAGTCATTTGGACTTCTCCCCTTTTCTGACCTTATGTTCTGTGACAAGGCTTCTGTCCTGCCAACTCCATCTGTTATGTTATCTTACGAAATGGGCACACTTCTTCTTCCAGAAACTGCAGCAAAAATTATTTATTTCCTGCAATGCATCTTGGCCTGTCCAGTCTGCCCTAATGGAGTGGAAGGAAGGTCCCCTGCCCCTTCAGCTGGGCTTATTTCAACCCAATTTTGTTAAGGTCCACCATCCTGGGATTCCGAAGATTGGAATTCTAAACTCTTGACCTCTAAATCTTTGTTCAAATCTAACCACAACAGATAAAGTCCAAGAGATTTTAAATCAGCCAGTGTTTTCACAGTTCTCCAAGGTGTTTCTCTACTTTGGCAGGAAGCATGAGCTTAGGTCTTGGGAACGTCTCACCTCATTCCCTATAATCAGTTTATTGCATATAAACTGCACCCTTTTCTTCAGCACCTTACAAAGCAAAATCCATCTAAAGTGCCTCCTGCCTAAGGGCTCAGTCACACCCTCCTGGACACTGCAACCTGGGCATACAAGCCAGCCCACAGACCGGCTGCCATCAGCTTGGTGATGTCCGCCATCAGCCTCCTTCCCTGGGCCCTCCCTGAAAACCACCATTCTCTCCTGGGCCCTCAGGGGGACTTGTGCTGACAGACTCTGCCCAAAACTCCTGGAAGCAGCTCTTGAAACTGAAGTTTCAACATGGACATTTTCTCAATTGTGAGAAGGGGATCAACTCTGAAAGAAAATCAAAAGCACAGGCCTGGGGAGTGAGGACAGCCTATGTGTGTGGTGTGTACATGGTGTGTGTGTGTGTGTGGTTTGTGGTGTGCATGTGCAGTATGTATGGTGGTATGTGTGTGTGTGTCTGTGTGTGTGTGATTAGCCATCTGATGCACATGCCCAGGTGAGGCTGTAACAGGAGGTTGAGAGACAGGCCACCTCAGGAGATTTTGTGTGCCAATGATTCTTAGGTACTCACCTGCCCCCCTCCCCAGAGCAGCTTATATGGGGCCTCTGCACTGGAGGCCTGCTGCACACCTGCCACACACACTGAGCAAGAACATGCACTTCACCACAGTCAGCGTGGATCTCCACCAGCATGCAGACAGGCCACACATCTGCTCTCTGCCCACAGTTGCACGGAGGCAATGGCAGAGGCACCCAAGGAGTGGTGGGCGGCCAGAGGAGCAGGAGCAAGGCTTCTTGTTAAAGACTGGCGCCCTCTTGAACCCCATATGTCATCCTGGCTGATCCTGGAACCTGTGTATGTTGGCATAACGGACATTTATCTCCACTTTCTTACTTTAAAAATCGCTGCCCTATAAAAACAGTGTCACTTTTTGTACCCTGAGAGTAGGACTTCTCTACCAAATCTGAAAAACCTAATCGGCAGGGTTCCCTCAATCCCATTCTTCAATCTCCTTTTTTTAATAATTTTTTTTAAGTTGTCATTGGACCTTTATTTTATTTATTTACATGCAGTACTGAGATTTGAACCCAGGGCTTCACACGTGACAGACAAGTGCTCTACCGCTAAGTAACAATCTCAGCCCTCCCATTCTGCAAACTTGACTTTAATCCATTAATTCCCCAGCTTTTAATTTTCTGAATAGTTCAACAAATTAACACAGGTGCCTTAAATAGATCAGATATCATGATCTGGAGCCCACATAGCCTTAGTGTATGTTTGTGCTCCACATGTGGAATGTAAGTGAGACGGCTATACAATTTATTCACCTATTGCTTTCCCCAAATACAGCTCTAAAAACATTTATCTCAAAAGTTAACAAAAATATTTGTCACTTAGTTTAAGTTTTTTAGGTGTCCCACATCTGGGACAATGGGATTTAGTGGGTTAAACATGTGCACAGACACGCAGGCAATCATGCCACTGCAACTTTATCGTCTCTCCAGTCCTGCTCAGTGTCCTGCTCTTTGCCTCACCCCAAAGACCCCCTGACTAGCTGAAAGCTGGTACATGGTATTGGGAAAACATGAGCCTTGTTGGGATATCCTGCTAGATCTTTGCTTCCTCACCACCAGCTCACTTATAGGATGTTTGGTTTAGAAAGATGAATTGCATTTTCCACATAGATACCTCAAAACCGACTCGAAACCTGCAGCCAATGTTCAAAATCATCCCCTGGCTTACAAGATAACTGCCTCCAAGTCAGCCAAGAGGACCTCTCAGTTGACCTTGACCTGCATCCCTGCGTCCATCTCTTTCTCCTTCCGTGTCAGCCAAGGGGACCTTTCTAGTTCAGGCAGACTGTTCTGCTCTCTGTCCTTAGAGCTCCCTGTGGCAGCTGTCTGCAAACCTCGCTGATGAAGATGACCACAAGCCACTTTGCCCACCGACCACTCTGTCCTCCTTCAGAGCCTGTTACACTGGCAAGGCCCAGGCTTGGCTTTATTTTCTCTCAACTGAATTTCTCTCAAATTCATTTGTCCCAGCAGCAGTCAAGTTTGGGGACCAATACTGGGGACCCATTGCCGTCTACCACATTCCCCTCACATACACAACTTTCATTCCTAATGTAACTTGCAAGAACATAAATGTCAAAGACACCATCAGCTCTGTTTCCCAGATACCCCCAGGTTAGGGAACGGTGTGCTCCCCAGGGTGTGCCGCCAGCATGTGTTTTATTCAAACCGACAATTTACATAACCCTGACATAGTCATATAAGCAGTAAGAAATTTATGCTTGAGGACATCATTATTTAAAAACTGAACCAATATACATCTACAAACTGTCATTTCCACCTAAACTGATGTTTTCTCAGAGTTTTACAAACTATAAGAACGTGCACATCCGTGACTCTAGAGTACAAGACTGTTCTCTTCGTCCAAGGTCCCCTTTTCCTCAGGAAGCTGGGAGAGTGTTTCGAGCAACCTGCAGGTACTTCTTGGTTTACTACGGGGTTTAGCTGTCACTCCTGCAGTAGAGGAGCTCAGGAGGGAGACACTGCAAGCCTCCTAATCTGACTGCATATGGGACCAGTCACAGTCTGGAAGACACCATCCAGGTCACCACAACCCCCAATGCTGGAGTCCTCGAAATCAAACCTTAGTTTCTTAGGACACATTTGGTAAAATCTTGGGTTAAGATTTCATGAAAATGCATAATCTTCCTTGTTCCCATGGGACAGAAACTCACCCAGCCCCAACAACTGTTGGCCTGTGGCCTTGCTCCTAAGAACTGGGTGGCCACACAGCTCTCTGCTCAGATCAGGAGTCTCTGATTACTGGCCTGTCCTTGGAAGCCGCCAGAGTGACTTTCAAACTGGGCTTGAGTAACCTTGACTGACGACCTCCAGGGGAATGGCATCTCACATTTCAGTCTAGAGCATTCCCAATCGCCTCATAGATTAGGAGTAATTTGATCACCAGAAGCCATGTGTAGAATGCAGACATACTGCCCTTCACACATATTAGGGTCAACAAAGACAAAAAATTGAAAATCACAAATAAGGATTACCAAGAAACTTTTTTTTTTTTTTTTTTGTGGTGCTGGGTTGGAACTCAGGGCCTCCTGCATGCTGATGTGTGCTGGGCAGTGCTGTCCCATGGGCCACAGCTCAGCTGTTCAGGAAGCTTTTCCAGTAACCACTAATACAGTCACATTCCTTATGCTAACTACTAAGAAATTCTTTCATGTGAAATTTCTTGTCTATTTGGGGGAAGGAAAGTAAAAGGTTTTCAGAAAAAAATAATAGAAAGTAAGTTGAATGATAATCCCGGAGTTCTTCACATCTTCTTTTACATGCTACTTTAATTAATGATGGTTTTAAAATAAGTTTTTATTATCGTTTGAAAGGATCTTGAAAGTCACCCATTTCCATCCAGATTATGTGGTTTAAAAATATTTTAAAATGAGAAATTTACCCTTAGAATCTCAAAATACCCTTTTAAAAATACATACTCTCAGGAAAAAAAAAAGATTAGTGGAAATTCTGAAAATCATCTGGAGATGTATTTATTTCACTTAGTCACATTTTGTGGTTATCTTTATTATTTTGTAACATTCACAGTTTGCTCTTGAGAGTTTTACCATGATACATATTATCAATTAGAAGCAAAATCTGGTGGTGGTGGGGGGGAATACTTCCATTCAAAGAGTCAGGATTTCTTTGCAAATGCCAGTGGCTGCGGTGGCAGCTCACACAGTGTCAATCAGTGCTTCTCAGTCATGGGCAGTAGTAGTGCACAGCAGTGGGCCATGGGCAGTGGTGGGGCAGGAGGAATCACAGGTTGTGTGTGCACATGCATGTGTCAGAATCCTCTCAGGAGATCTTACAAATACACCGTGTTCTGCAGCCCTAACTAGGATCCTCATTTCTCCCATACAAGTAACAAAAACCACTTTCAGGCACCTGCAGTTCACTGTTAGGCCCTGTGTGCAAAGTCCATCTCACATTGCCAAAATATCAAAACTCACAATTACTCAGAACATGTCTACTTCATTGAAATTTTAAAATCTGAGAACCACTTTTATCAGAAATAGACATAGAATCTATTCACAAAAAGTAACCATAAATCTTTGGCATTAAGGAAATATTTGAATTGTTTCAGACTGATAATTTCCTGTATTTTGAGAAAAAATATCTAAAGGATAGTAGCGGTGGACTTAGCATTTTTCACGCTGCAAGTCTTTCTAAAGTGTGACTCCAGAGGCCTTACTGAAATTCACAGAGTGCAAGTACAAAAAGGGGTCAGGACAAGGAGACACTGAGGGTCAGCAGGGTGTTCCAGCCTCCTTCTCGAGTGTCGTTTCTTCTAGAACCCTCAGTAATCTGTCCTCTTATCTCCAGTTTAGTATTGCACAGTGGTTGCACTGTAAGTCCCCTGCACTTGCCCTCCCTCCCCAGCTGTTCTCCCAGATGCACTTGGTGTTCCATGTTCCCTTCCAGCCTGCCCCAAAGCTCCACATCAAGAACAGCATATGTAGATCATTCTGCTGAGACTTGATTATAGTACTTATTTTCCCCAGTAAGAACCTTGTTTGTATATTTACTTGTTTATTATGTGGTGTCTGGTGCAGGGCAGGATTTCAATAAATATTTGCTTGAATGAAATTCAGTTTCAGAATGCTGGATTTTAGTGTGCCTTCTCTCCTTTTCTAATCGGATGTCTCGGTGTCATTAGACAGAGGTTCTAACTGCTATCGACTGTGAAACACTGTCAGCAGAGCGGCATCACACTGGCCCACTCTGCCTGCTCTGGCCCTGTGCGGTTTGATCATTCCTGCCTCCCGCTGGCTATTTAACAAAACACATTTCCACGTGTGTGTCGCTTCTTGCTCGCTTGGTGGAATGCCTGTCCTCCAAAGAGCTCCTGGTGGGAGTGGTGGCAGGGCAGGGGTGTGGAAGTAGATCCACCAGGGAGCAGTCTGGAGCGGTGCCACGCTGGTGAGTCTTGACACCCTATGGCACAGAGAAGGCTCCAGGGGGTCCCTTTGTGAAGAACACTGCGTAAGTTTGCTTTAACAAAGTCTAATTGAATGGAATTGGCATCAAGTCCTTAAAGAGAACAAAGTTTCTACGTTCTGGAAACTCCATGCTGAGGACAGACTTTCAGAAGTTGTAGTATAAGACAACCTGGCATCTACAGGAGCAGGTGACATCTTCCAAAGGCGCAAATCCCCATGCCAGCCCTTTGACCTCCTGGCCCCTTCACACAATCACACTGTCACCTGAAGTGTCCCCGTCACAGGCAAATGCTTGCCCTGTCCCCAAGAAGGGAGCATACACCTCAGTCCCCCTCTCTACCTGAGAGCACATGCCCAGACTTCTTTTGGTGGGGGGCAGATGTCCCTACAGAACACAGTGTTTCAGTTGCTGTTGTAGTTTGTTGTGAGGTGTCCCCCGAATGCTAAGTGTGAGATAATGCAAGAATCTTCATAGGTGAAATGACGGGTTAGGAGAGGTTTAACCTAGTCTGTGTCTTAATCCACTGATATGGGTTAACTGGGACATAACTATAGGCGGATAGGTGTGGTTGGAAAAAGCAGATGTGCTTTGGGGTGGGCAGAGCTAGGTCTCTGCTTTCTGGTTGCCATGTCCTGGGCTGCTTTCATTTACCATGACCGTCCACCATGATGTTCTGCTCACCTTGGGCCCAGAGCTATGGAGTTTGGCTGTCTATGGACGCAGACCTCCAAAACCATGAGCCAAATAAACCTTTCCTCCTCTAATTGTTCTTGTTAGGTCTTGGTCACAGCAACAAACACATTGACTAAAACAGTTGTAGTGGGGTTGAATCCACATCCTTACATCTCTCGTCAACAAATCTCCCATAACCCTCTGGGTGCCTTTCCACCTGCTGCTCATTCTTCTGTCATTGAAACCGCCTGATAGTGCAGATACAATTTCAGGACCATTTCAGGATGCTGCCAAAGACCTGCACAGGTCAAAGAAGGCCACCCTGTCCCTTTCCAATGTCCTGATGCTGTCTTGGGTGTTACTTATGATCCCTGCAAAGCTCATCTTTCTACCTAAAAAAATGTGTGACATATTGTAAGGAATCATACATTACAGTTTTTTAATTGCCAGTAAAGTATTTGGAATCATAAAGCTCATACCTGTTTTTTTTTAATGATTTTTCAATGGTTATAGCCTCATATACTTAAAAAAATGGAAGATAAAAAATAAAAGCTTCTGCTTTCAAATTCCCTTCACTACATCATTGATGTACTTTTCTCAATGAAGGTTCACTCTCCCTAAGTGAGAGCCCCTGAGATTTAGTTTACAGGATGGAAAGCTATAACTTTGATGGGAATCACAGATCTATCAGAGTAATCAGGTTCTAGAAGTCACAAAGCTTGGGTCAACATTTGGAGGGCAGAACTCGGTGGGCCAGAATCCAGACTCTCCCACTGGGATGAGGCCAGAGAGTTTCATCAGCTTTTGGGTGAGCACGGCAGCACAGGGCTGCTCTCCTGGCCTCTGCTCAGGCTGCTTGCAGAGGGTGTCCCCCCAGGTGAGGGGACACAGCCATCTGGCACCCAGCGTCATACTAGGTGACGAACGTAGGACTGGCTTTGGAACTGCTGGAAAATAAATGATTCTGCTCTGTTTTTCAAATAGAGCCTTGTTTCATCTTGAAAATTACAAAATTTACAAATTATACCATTAACTCTAATATTTAAAATATGATGAAAATAAGAATTTATAAATTTCTATCTTAGTGCTTAATACTGGGAGAAATTTTGTTCAGTGAACCGGCTGATCAGAAAATGACCCACATGAACTTTAAAATACAGAGATTCCTCGATTCCACCATTGGAAATGTCACATCAATGATCCCATTAGTGCAGTCTCCTATTCGTAGAAAAATCTCTCAAAAAACCTTTGGATAAACCCTGAGAAGATCCCTAGTGGGTATGTGTTTTATAAAAAGGGGACACAGAAACAGATACTTCAAATGAACATGTTTGAAATGAGCAAAGCTTGAAATCCTAGAAATCATAAAAAACAAACAAAACTTCATGAGAAAATATCAGGTCCATTTAGAAATTCTAGTAAAAATATAGGTAGCTAAATAAAAGTGTCATTGGAAAGTTACGTGGACTTAATAACTAGTGGACTTAATAATTTGGGGTAACACACATACAACACAGGCCAGGAAGACCATAAAATAGAAGATTTCTTTTTAGAAAGAGCTAAAAGCCATGGTTGATAAAATGAGGAATTTGAGAGTACATCAAATATGAGTGAGGAGAAAATTGAGAATGGCAGCAATAATTAATGGGAAAAGGTCAATAAACTGTTTCTAACTAGAAAATGACCCTGTCTGATAGGTCAGGAGCATCCCAGGTCCGCAGGCTTGGACCCTTCCTGAGGGTGTACCCCTGAAGGATGAGGAGGGTGAGGGAAAAATGCCCACAGAGTTCGGTGCAGCTCATGGCTGAGACAAAGGACAACACCACAGTTCAGAAGCAGTGTCATCTAAACGGAGAGTGACAAGAGAAGTCTCCGGGGGATGGATGAAATTCTCAGCAATTGTCACAAAAACCTTCCTTCTGTTAATCATACTTTGAACGTCAACCTTGGAGTCAAAGATGCAAACCACGCCACCAGATGAGGTGGCCCGCGCATCCGCATCGCACCTAGGACACAGTGGCCACCAAACTCACTGTTCATCTGAGCAAGCCAAGGCCCAGCTAAACCTGTGCTTGACTGCTGAGGATGACCTTGAGCCCATATGTCAGGATGCTCACAGCAAGTGGCTGCCTTTTAGAACCACTATTCTCAGGTAATATATTCAGGGAGGGCTGTGTTTTCAAACAAAAATATGAGTGGTACTTTTTGTTTTGTGAGGTGAAATTGACTTCAGAGAATTATTTTGGGGGCCAATGTCCAAAAACAAGTGTGATGGGAACTATTTTAGTTTTTGAGCAAAGGAGAGATAAAACTAAAAAAACAAAAACAAAAAATCTTGGTACTACATTGAATGTGCTATGGATCAGAAAATATCTTCTTCACAGTCGAAGGGGCCATGGATACTTCGTTATTGTAGGTCAATTTTGTTTTTAAATTTTCTGTTTAAATTTTATTTAGAAACAACTTCAGGGGCAGAAATGGAGCTCAGGATGTATGCTTGCCTGACATGGGTAAGGACTTGGGTTCCATCACCAGTATTAAGGGTCAAAAAAAGGTACTTTCAGAAGAATTCTTTTGGAATGTTTTTCAGGTTTTTCTTTTTCTTTTTCCTCAGAGGACACAGACATCTAAGGAAACTCGTGATCAAGTAGCGGTGCTCCCTTATGGCGATTCTCACTGTCCCTGGATGATGATGATGTTTCACACGACGCTCCGGCACTGGCCGCCTGCCACGGGAAGCTCTGGGCCCGCTGCGTCCCCCGCATCCACTTTGGGTAGACTGCAACTCTAATGTGCGAACTGAAACGTGTGGCTTCGTAACAGCTCACGGAGACATGGCGAATTCACGGGGGATTTTTCTCGTAAGGAATTGCACAAAATGGATATTAAGAGCCACGAAGAAGAAATCAGGTGACCCCCCTTAAAAGTCATTTTCCAAGACTGTCACTAACCCTGAGGTCAGAGACCCGGCAGCCTCCTGGGCTCCATCCCTGCTGGCTGGGGGTGTTGGATGCCCAGCCCGTGGCCTGCCCGGGGGAGTCCAGCAGACAGCCTCCCCACAGTGGGCTGAGGAAGCCAGAGGGGGCGCACATGTCCCTGTATGGAGCATGATTTTATTTTGGTCACTTCCACTCACTCTTTGAGGTATTTAAAAAGCTGCGAATGTATGTGACAGGGATAGAGCTGCTCTCGTCACCTCCAAGTTAGAAACAGAGGGAGGCCAGACACCCAGCTCTTTCTTTGAACTGTTTTTCCTTTTCCCCTTTTCCCTTCTGACAGGAAACTCCTTCCCCAGAGTGAAGATCGGGTGAGGGAAGTGGAAGTCAGTCAGAGCGAGGTTCTGCAGGACCGAGGGCAGAAGACCTGAGTGGTCGACTTTCAGTGACTTGATAACAGCATCATTCTTCAATTCGGCAACTGGTGAAAATTTCATCAGTGGACAGAATGACTGATGCTGTACTTGTCTGTTTCAACTTGCAATATTAGCGATGGTTACCCCTTCCTTTTCTTTGGAACTGGTAACCTTTGTTTCAGTGCCAAAGCACAGACGTGACTGCAATAGCTAAAGCTTTTGTTTCAGAGCAGATATACATTAACAGAAATCTGTGTTTATGTATTCGAGAACAGTATTCTCAAAAATATGTCCAGTGCTGTTACTTGTGCCTACAGTTCTGGTCACTGGAGAGGCTGAGGCGACAGGATCCCCCAAGGGGGAGTCCAGGCCAGCCTGGGCCACCAGAGAGACCCCAAAATCCAAAACAAAGTCAATCAAAATCACACTTGATCTGCATACAAAGTACGCAGACACACACACACACAGAGTAAAATTTCTTACAAAGAAGAGTCGGCAGATGCTGGAGCAGTATTAGGCTGCCTGATGAGGAGATTTTAGGGATACTGGAAAAGTTCTGCCCAAATCGATCCCTGGTGCACCTCAAATGCCCACCATTTAAAGTCATTCATTTGAGTTAAGAAAATTGCTGGTAAGACCTCTATTAAAATGCAAATGTGTTCCCTGGGTGGGGAAACACATTAAATCATTATCCACCATTAACACTTTAGACCAAATTAGTTTCAGATTTATTAGCCAATTACTCAAAGTGCAGAGGAACCATGCAGGAGAGGTTAGCTGAAGTTGGTTTGGGGGGACCCGGGAGAGGGGAAGAGCCATCCAGTGAGGTCTCACCATGCCTTTCAAACTTTCCATTATTCAGTTTCCTTTGAAATAAAATAATACGTAAAATTCTCTCATAAAAATATCAAAAAGTGAAACTTCTCTTGAAAAAGAGAGGGAAGGCCATGGGCTCTGTGTTCCTACCTCCCCCTCACTGTCCTTGTCCCACAGCCTGGAAGAACAGAGAGGGTCTCTGTGCAGCGCCCTGTCCTCCGGGCCTCTTCCTGCAGAGGCTCGCTGCCGCTTGGTGGTTTCACGTACAGGGCTGGCTTCACACGGTGGGAAATGAAGAGCATGTGGTGGAGTTTGGATCTTTTCTCTGGCAGCGCCCTGCGGCTTCCAGGCAGCCGCAGGCTCAAGAGGGGACAACTCGTGTATGCAACATACCATGCTGACAAGGAAGGATGCTTGGAGGTCAGGCGTGTGTCCCATTCACAATGGGTTTCTTGGGACCCAACCCCACTGTGAGTCTAGCAGCACCTGCATTTTGAAGAAAAGCCAGAGCAGAGTGGGGTGGAGAAGCTCTTGGAAGCAGGTCGTAAGAAGCCCTGAGTGTCCTGCCTGCAAACTCCCACTCCAGGTGGGAGGGGTCGAACCGCTCCTCTGCTGCTCCACTGCATCCCAAGAGGCAGGGAAAGATACCGCCCCAAAATGAGTTCATGGCACTTTCCCTCTTCAAGACTGCCCATGATGTTTACCTCCAGCCTCTCTATATGGAGAATATGAAGTTTCCCAGGGCTTCAAATCTCATCCTGGAAATGGTTCTAAGGAGGAAGACCCAGGAGATCTCCCTGGACCTCCCCTGAAGCCCAGCTGAATGCAGCATTTCTTACTGAGCACGTGGGATTAGGGTTCCTGCAGACCAGAGCTGGGCCTCTCAGCCCCACAGGGTATCCTTTCCTAGGCTGGATGGATATTTGGTGAACATCTGATTTCAGAGGGTCTTTGGAAAGGAAATCCAGCCTGTCTTCTGCTACTAAAGTCTGGAGTTGGGGTCTGGAAAACTGCAAGTAAATAGATATCGCACATGTGCATGAGTAAGACATGGATATGTGTGCAGAAGGAGGGAAATGGGACCTGAGCAGAAAGGAGGACTGGAATTCTATGTCAGGGTATTATTGTGCTCTTATATACAGGGGTTTGTTTAATTTTTAAATAATCCCTTTATAATTTTACTCAGATGAAGAGAGGATTCTCAAAGAGGCCAAGAAACTTTCCTAAGTTCATAGGATTATGATATAGCTGAGATCCAAATTCAACCAGAGCATACTGCTGTCCCCAGAATGACTTAGTTGTCTTCATTTAATTTCACTTAAAGGATACTGAGGCTCTATAAGTTATGCCACTTAAATCCTGGCCAAATAAGACAGAAAAATCATGGGGGAATGACAATATACATTATTCAAAATTCTTCAAATAAAACTGAACAAAATGGTTGGGTAAAATATAACTTCACTGTGATATATGGCAGAGTTTTGGAAAGTTGTCTACATATATTCTGTTACTATTTTTATAAAATTATGCTATTTCTTTTGCTCTCATATGGGACAACAGTTCCATATCATTTATACATTCAAGCATAATTTTTATGTTAATCAGGGAACTGTTATTTGAATAAGTCTAGCAAATGATCCAAAATTACTTCAATCTGCAAATCCCTTATAGCTCAGTTCCAAAAGCTACTAAGACAAATAGAACTGTAAGCTAGCTATGCTTTAGTGATTTTATTGTTTTACAGGAACATAAAAAAGAGAAAATGTGATATATGCTTGAGTACATAGATTTGACAAATCTTTAACTTTCTTTAACTGTGGCAAAGATCTTAAGGGTTAAATAAAACCAGGTTGACACGATTTCTTGTTTGTTTATACAAAGTAATTCATAAATTCATCAAGCAATGACCAGTTGAAAAGCAATGCTAGAAATGTAAAGATACACCATTGCTCTTTTTCCTAGTCTTCATTCCCCTTCACATCTCCTCTGGTTTCTTGGCTTAAGTACACACATGAAGTGATGATCCCCAAATTGATATCTCTAGCTCAGAACCCCACGGGTCTCCTCTACAAGTCGGTGTGGGCACCTGCAGACACCTAATAACATGTGTGAAGCCAGCTTCTCGTCCTTCCTCTTCATAACCACTTTTCCTCCAGACCCCCTTTCACCGTGCTTCTTTACACTTTTGGGTGCTCAGTTCAAAGAGGGGTGCCCTCCCTATCTCTCACCTGTTCAACCATCAGCATGTCCTCGCATGTCCACCCACGGTCACTTGTCTAGATCAAGCCACGTCTCCTTTGCTTACACGCCTGCGGTGGCCTCCCAAAGTGTCCTTGTTTCTAACCTCCGCCCTCCAGCATCTATTAGTGGCATGATGACTGGACATCTCCTGTAAATCATCTTTGTAGAACATCCATCAGATCTTGCCATGACTGCTCCAGCCAGCCTAGGCGCAGAGGCTGGAGGGGCCACGGGGCCAGGGAGTGGTGCCAGGTGACTCACCGGACCAGGCAGGTGGTGTGTGGCTGTCGGTCACAGAGGACCAGCCATGAGCCACACTGTTAGGGACAGCCACATCCCGTGTGGGCTGGGCATGCCACCAAGGCAGGACACTCCCATGGCGAGCTCAGTTACTGACAGAGCAGAGGACAACTCACCAAGTGCCTCACCCACAAGAACAAAGAGGCCTGGGCCATCCCTGGACACCCAGAGGGAGCTGAAAGGAGCACTCTGTTGGTTTTTAAGAGAAAACAAGGATTGCCTCCAGTGAGTCACCATTGAACCAGACACATTCAAACGGTGTTAGATGGTTTACGACGATTCTTTTGTTATATTTATTAAGATAAACCATTAGGCAAGCAGTTAAGGATCTATGTGGGAGGAATCAATACCAGATCTATAAAATACTTACTTTTTAATACTTATTTGTGTTAAAATATAGGTTAAATATCATTTACTACTTAGCATAATGTTCAGCCAGTTGATGAAAGTTAATAAATTTGTTTTCACTTAAAGATTTAATAATTTTAAGAATGCAATGATATAAAAAGACAATACTACTATATAAATATTAATTTAAATTTAAAATTTTGAAAAATGTATCTACATATACATGTGATCTAACATGTATGGTATAATTTTTAAATCATGCTCATATTATAGTCAGTGGCTAAAATTTTTAGTGGCTTTTATCAGATTGCGTGGTCTAAAAAATGTAATGACTGAGATTAGCAGTGTTTGAGAGGGAAAAATGCTCTAAATAGACATTAAAATAAAATTTAAGTTATTGTTTATCTTTGATCGTTAATCTCCATAATAGATACTTTAATTTAATTTATCATGCCTTCTTCTAATATACAGTGAAATGTATCATGGAATAATGAATGTCATGCATTTGCAAAATTATTTAATTTTACATTTAGGAAAAGTATTTGAAGTTAGTTGTAAACACAGAAGTCTTCAAAATACATTTAACATCCCAGGAGAACTTAGAGTCACCTAACAGTAGTCTTTCGAAAAGATGACACAAAGGCAAACATTTACTCTTTTTTTTTTTCCCCACAAAATTTCGTCATTTATCTCATAAAAAACCTTCTTATCTTTTGTCGATCTATTTTTGTCTCATGAGCTGCATATGCCTTTGTAAATACAGTCCCATTAAAAGATGGCTTTATGTGGCACAGGACCTGGGTCTAAGAGATAGGGACACAGTTGAGAAATCCCATGTTCCCTATGTACTATATCTGGGCAGCAGACATATAATTCTTAGAAATGACTTTATAATTTTATCATAAATAAAATGATGGACGATGGGTGTCTGAGCCTTCCCATCCTACCCTATCAGGAACAAGACCAGCTATGGGAGCACACTTCTAGAACGTCCCATCTTGGTGAAATCCTTGGGGGTTCATCTTATTGCTGTCTGTACATGTGCAGACCGCGTCCCTCCACCTGATGGCCTTGCACTCCTTGCCCCTCTAGCTCTCCCTGAAGCCTTCCCAGTGTGAACCTTCCCCAGTGAACTCCAGAGGCCCATGGAGGGAGCAGGAACACGCAGCCTGGCATGGGCTAACCAGCCACTGTCTCTTGTTCCTATCCGCCCACAGCTACAACCCCTGACCCTACCTCAACATTGCTTTTCAAATGTGTTCTACCTTTTCTTAAAAAAAAAATCTCTGGATTCTCAAAAATCTCAGCCATTGCCCAAATATTCAGATCCTTTGGTGGTGGAAGGAAAGAGGATCAGTTAGCATTACGTGGAATAATCCTTTATGGAGTAGAAAAGAGACATGGCAGAGAATGTGAATTTCCCCTGTAAGGGTTAGTGACAGCCCTTCTACTCTGCCTCCTACCTTCAAGTGGTTTACCCTTGCCTGTCTGCTTGGCAAGGGCGCTTCACATGTGCTGTTTGTAGAAATAAAACTTACATTTAAAAATTTTTAAAGGGCAATACCCAACTGAGACAATTTCTTAAATTTGTGCATGGAATATAAAGTTTTCAAGTATTAATATAAAATTTTAGTAGATGAAAGACTATTCATAAAACTTTAATATCTGTTACTTATGCTTCTCTATTTTCATTTGACACATGAATTTTTGCACAGATATTAAGTCAATTTACCAAATTTTTATGGCAAATTAGTAGGAGGAGCATTAAAACAAGGTGTCCTGAATCTTTGGCCTATTCAGCATTTGAAGAAAGTGTTTACTTTAAATTCTAAATAAATCAACATAATTAGAGCACTGTTCGAGATGCTTTTAATTGTGTGGTCTTATGAGAATTAACTAAAAACTGAAATCTAAATAAACAAGAGTGGCAGAAAACACACACTTCTTGCTTTTGCTTGTTTGCCATTTCCAGAAATCTCTTAGCAACTAATGGGTTTGAAAGACCCAAATCTTAGGTGCATGTGGACTGGAATGGATTCTCCATAAAATTAGAAGAAAATTTGACAGCTAGCTTTTAATAATGAAATTCAATAAGTTAATTAAACAACTTTGCATAATTCTGTTCCAATAAAAACTGATTCTTCTGTATAAGGGCAGGGCTGCTGTAGATAGATATGTCCCTTGTTCCTTCCTAAATGTCAAGAGAGGTCAACAAAAAGAAGGCCTGTCACTCACCACCGCACCCCATCAAAATACTGCCTTTGTCCAAATAAGGGAGAGAATCCTCAGGGGAAAGCAAGCGCAGGAGTGAGCTACTTTGAGGTTCCAGAGTTACAGCTATGCCCTTCACAGAGGGAGGGCCACCTGGGCCCAAGGGCCCTGACATAATTACACACGCGTGTCTGAGGAGGATGGGCCATGGGTCTGTGTTTCAACTACGGTGGAGGAATTGGTGTCTGGGGGAGGGTCAGAGACAGAACTCAGAGGAGCCCAGGTGACCCAAAGAACCACAGAGGATCCAGGTTTGCAGGAGCCTCTAGACTGTGGAACATCATAACACTTTGACAGCTCTAGGACTCTCCTCCACCCCAAGAGGAGGGTTGAGGTCAACTCTAAGAACAAGAATATTCAGCTTCTGTCATTCAATCATTACTAAATAGAACTGCTAACATATCCATACAAGACAGTACTAGCAAAAGAGCAAGAAACAACAGAAAAATTGCGAAATCTATCAAATGAAAGAAAAATACTCATGTTGATTTCTTACGTAATGAAAATTCGATAATGATTGTTGCTAAAATTCACATAAATAGACCTACAAAGAATTTTTTTCAAAGAAATTAATCGCTAAAAAATCTTTAACAACTGATTTCCTCAAATATTTGTAAGAATTATTGAAATCTATATGAGATGTTGTAGAATTGGAGCCCTATGTGCTTTAGGAGGGTAAGGCAAATAAAAATTTGGCTTCTTTTCTATTTGTTCACAAGCTAAATTTCCATTTATTTTGTACTCCCAGATGAGAGTAATTTGATTTATGAACTTCAGTAAAAGCTAGGGAGTGCTAAATTACTTAAAGCATTCCCAATATGTATTTTCAATTTTAAAAGGATGAATTACTATTTCCCTTTGAGAGTCTGAACTGTTGCCTTTCACTTCCGTAAATAAAATTTCTTCTCATTAAAGTGGAATAAAACATTGAGAAAGAACCCCTCTATAGGTCTCACATACCCACATTCTGCACCAATTTTGATGGATGGTTCCAATTGTTGATAGTCGTAACACCTCCACTTTAAGTTTTTTCCCCTTCTTTATTTTACATGTAATATAATGAAGCGCTCTTGTTGAATTCAAGTGCTTACATACAGATTATTAAATCTTTTAAAGGAATGATCCCCGTGGTGAGCTTTGTATGAAAGGAAAGATCCTTGATGACGTGAAAACCACCTTTGGCTCTGTGGTTGGGATTTGGGCTTCAGGGACTTTCAAAGCTGACTGCATGCATATATTTAAAAGAGAATTTTGACCCTTGCTGTGTTTTAGTAATTAACGTATAAAGGGAACATAACATTTTTGGAAAATCTAAAGAACAGGAGGTAATGTGGCATTGTTTCTTCTCAAACACAATCTGTATCTCTAGAATAATATGAAATAGTGAGATACCTTAGAGAAAATAAGAGAAATGAAATTAAGTACAAAGCTAACAGCCATTCCCATTTGAAAAATTAAAATAAATTTCTTAACTGGAGTTGTTGAAAGATCATGAAGGACAATAACTCGTGACTTTAAATTCCATACAGATATACAATTGCCATCAATGTAACCTGTCCCTACCTACGCTAACTAGGTAGGTATTGTGTTTTGTACCAAATGTTTGCTAAGAAGAAGTAAATTTTAAAAAATACTAAGTTATTATTTTTTAATTGTAGGTGGACACAATACCTTTATTTTATTTTTATGTGGTGCTGAGGATCAACCCAGTGCCTCACACATGCTAGGCGAGCGCTCTACCACTGAGCCACAGCCCCAAAGAAAGTAAAATTTTGATGCTTTCACTGTGTGCATGTACACAGGGAAGGAAGGAATACAGAACCAAGCTGAAAGACAAATCCCTGCATAGGCCTGTGATTCGGATCAACTGTCTCAGCTTCCATAGAGCTATGACTAACAACTATGAACTCCCCTGTCTGATTAATAGGAATACAACTTTGGAGGTGAGTACAGGAAATTGAACCCAGGGGTACTTAACCAGCCACATATCCAGACCTTTCTATTTTATTCTTTTATTTTGAGGCAGAGCCTTGCTAGATTGCTGAGGCTGGCTTTGAATTTGCGATCCTCCTGCCTTAGCCTCCTGAACCTCTGGGATCACAGGTGTGCACCACTAGGCTGACAATAGGAAGACAATTTTTATTGGACCTAAACTTAAATGCATAGCTACAATTCATGTTTCCAGGCTCATTTACAAAACCACGATATAATAAAAATCTAAAGGTTAACCTGAGTGTTAAGTAGAAAGTAGGAAAACAACTTTGGAAATGCACAAGTGCTGCTCAACAACACAGCCTCCCAGCCAAGCTCTCTTCAAAGTGCACAATGGCTCTTAACACAATTCTTCCACCTACGTGAACTGCTCAAGGTGAGCTGCAGCTATCCATCCACCTTGCCCCTACCTGCACGAACCCCTCCGACACAAGGATGGTGTTTTCCTTCTGCATATATCCCCTAGCCCGCCTAGTATCATGTTCCACATGTTGAAGGAATAAATAAATAAATTTGATTTCATAATAATGTGATAAGAATTTTGGGTGCTTTGATTAATACCAACATTTTTATCTTATTCCATTGCCCAATGAGAACCAAGAGTAATTAAGAATTATCAAATGGAAAAAAGAAGAACTCTTAGAATTCATATTGATTTCAAAATGGTTTGAAATCAGGGAAATGCAAATGAAAACCACAATGAGAGGTCACTCCACACCTACTGGATGGCTGTTAATAAAAAGACAAGAGGTAGCAAGTGTTGACAAGAGGGTGTTGAGAAGAGGAAGCCCTTGCACGCCCTTTGATGGGAACACAAGCTCATTATAGAAAACAGAGTGGTGGCCCTTCAAACAACTAAAATCAGAACTGCAGACAAGCTGTCTATTGTCTGAGTGTACAGCCGGAGGAGAGGGACTCCGTGCCTCACAGAGACACGTGCACTCCTATGTTCACTGCAACGCCACTCACGAGAGCCAAGACTGGAAGGCCCAGCACCTGCCATGGGTCAGTGGATAAAGAAAATGTGCTTTACAGACACAATGGGGCATTACTCAGCCTTCAAAAGAAACAAAATCCTGTCCTTATACAACACGGATGTACCTGGAGCACATGTTGCTAAGTGAAATAAACCAGACACAAAAAGACACATTCAGACTCAGTATTTGCATGTGGAAAGTTAAATAAAAAAAGAAAAAGAAAAGAAAGAAAGAAAAAAGAAAAATACAGATGCATAGAGTAGGAGAACAGTTACCAGAAACTGGGATAAAGAATAATGAAATGGGGTCAAAGACACAAAGTTGATAGCATATAATAATATTGTGATTTATACCAAACTTTTGATAAGGGAGTAAACTTTTGATGCTCTTGCCACTCAAAGTAAGAATATCAGGTGATGGTGTGTGGATTTGCCTGAATATAGTGATAATTCATATGTGCATGCGTACATCAAAACATTATGTTGTATACCTTAAATACAGGCAACAAGAGAAAAAAAATTAGTTTGGGAGAAAAAGACAGGGTGACATGTCGTTTATGCGCTTACTATCCATACACACTTTAATTTCACCCGCAGCAATGTGGCTGCACACCCGTGGGCTGCTCTCCATGCTGTCCGTCCGGGGCTGAGCTAAGCATGATGCCTTCCCTTTCCAGTGCAATGAAAATCCACTTAGTTCTACTGTCCAGTCACTGTATCCTGCTTCCATTTAAACTTTGGGATTTGCTGATTTTCGGGATGACGATCTGCATTTCCCAGACACATCTAATGCTTACAAACACTCATTTTCCCTCCTGAAAGACCGGTGGTCTGCATGTGTGTGAGACAGAAGGACAATGAAGGCATCACCTCAGTTTCTCCTTGCCGTGCACCAGGGGGGAAGTGTCTCCTAATTTGGACGTAATGAACTGGCCGATCTTCACAGAGTAAGACTAGTGGTCTTCACACAGGAAGATGGCACCAACTTGAATTCAGTCGCTTGAATATTTCAGGAATAACTGTTTTTCTCAACCTCTTAACAAACTCATGAACATTCCTCATATGGGACTACTTGAGAAATCTCAGTAATGAAATTTGCCCTTTGTCAAATGCAACGACCTGACTTCTATTTTCTGCACACGGTGGATCTTTTCAGATCCAAGCTCAGTGGGGCGTGAGCACAGAGTGATGAAGAGCCTGGCTCCTCACTTCTGGCATCACAAGCATGTCAGAGAGATGAAGCTGTGTGGAGATTGATGAAACCATATCGATCTCCTTCCAAGTATGGGCAGCGGTCAGCTTTCTTTCTGAAGGCCTGTGGATCTGACTCACACCATTAAAACCTACGTGAGTGCATTAGTGGAAATGTATTCTATTATCCCGTCTCCTGAGGACTCCCAAGGAAGTGAAGCGCATTATGTCGACAGCTACTTTCAGTGACATTTCAGGCAATTTTCATGTCACGCCTTAACCTCATTTCCACTGGCTAACAGGAGATAATCAGATTATAATACCAAAGGTACCCAGGATCGATTCCTTGGAGTTGGGAGAGCTCTCCAACACTGGGGATCCACAACACTCAGGAAAACGAGTCACCCTTTCTCCTTACACTGGGAGGGTAATACTGCAGAGCAGGGAAACGTTTGGAATTTACCTTTCCTTGGAAGTCAAGCCACTAAGTTGACAACCGGACACAATGTCCCATTTATACCTTGTAGGATCCATGCATTATAGGGTGGGATACATTGTACCTGGCCAAAATTAACCACCTAAACTTTATGAAAAGAAGAGACATTTATGTAATAGCAATCATTGATCTAGAAGAGTCATTAACTAATGGCTCTGCCTAACTGCCTTTTGGAAACTGATAAAAATGCTGAACAAGCATATGTATTTAATAATTTTGATAATGCTGCTCAATATCTAAAATATGAGTGCCAAATAAGCTTTGAAATTAAAAGAAACGGCATCTGCCTCCTGCAGACCCTGAGAGGTGTCCCTGGCCTTCCCAGGGACTGGGAACCTAAAGGAAGGAGGCTGCAGCTCTCTGGGGAGGGTGTGTAAGCCCTGCTCTGGGAGACCATGAAGGCCTTTGTTTCTCCTGTCCACTCCACGCCAGCACCATCAGCTATGCGTCAGGGAATCATTCCCACAGTACTAAAGATGGCAAAACAATCTCCTTGCATTTAAGTAAAACTCCACAACTAGACCTCCTATTGGGAGAAAAATAAACAAAGTAATACACTTATTCTTTGGAATGCTTTTAATGATTTTATGGCTTATGTGATGTCGTGATCTCAAAGAAAAATCTTCAACTTTGGAGTTGCAGCAATGGTGATTTCGGACGGGATGACACTGCTGTGTCCAGATCATGGGTAAGCTCATCTCCCATGAAGACCACTGCTGGCTGCACTTAGCCTTATGCTAAAATTTTGCTGCATGTCTACTTGTGAAATGTGACGGTAGCATGTGTCACTGTTAAAACCTCATGGACATCTTGAATGGAAAAATATCCTCCACACATAAAACAAATGATGGACATCACTAGGAAATTAGATTCTAAAACTTAAACAGAACTTTGTATGAAAGAAAACTTGAAGGGAAATATGTTCTAAACATTTGCACTTGCAATTTTCCACATCAAAAAGGAAACCTGTGACTTTTGCTACTTTCAATCCTGACTTTTCAAATCAGATGTATACCTGTGAAGGGTTTTTCCTTTTATAAAGGTACCATTAGAAAAAATGGACCAAAGTGGCACCAGAGGGTAAAGACAGGCCAGGGTGAAGGGGGATTATACCTGTGCCGTCCTCGGGCGAGAGGACTGGGTTGAGTTTCCCCACAGGGTCCCAGTCAGGGAGGGTCCTCAGCATCTGCTGGCTTCCTTCGGTTACAGGAAGTCCACGAAGAGTGAATAAGGGATGGTGATGGTGTAGTGCTTTGGTTTGTTAATTAAGTATTTTAGGTATGGTATTTTTCATTTTCACTCTCTATTTCTTTTCTTTTGTTGATAAAAAACCAAAACAGTTATGTGAGCCTGCCAAGGACACTGTGCATAGACTCCCCTCTCATGGTGCTCCTTTCAGCTGTCTCTAGACACAGCTAATGCCGCAGTGTGGACATCCACGAGTTAAAGGGACACCAGTGGGAGCCTTTGGCTTCTTAGCGGCATCCTCCTGGAGCCGACTGGGGTCCCTGCAGCCTCTTTCTTACTCTCTTCTGCTTCTCAACCGTGGAGTGAGGGACTTTACTCGGCCGTGCACTCGGCCATGAGGTGCTGCCTCATCTTGGCCCAAGAGCAACGGGGCCAATCGACCATGGGTCAAAACCTCCAAAAGTATAAGCCCAAATCAACCTTTTCTCTTTATAATCTCATTATCTCAATTATTTCACTGCAGCAAGGGAAAGTTGACCGGCATGGCGAATGATCACAACACCTTCAATTTCAGAAGCAACATGGTGTACTTCTGAAACTTCCACCTGCTACAGCTGCTTCCTAAATGGGTCAGAGCTCAGTCTCTTCTTTAAATTCTCGTGCAAATCTCTAAGAAGAGAATCTCCATTTACTCAAAATAATAGAGACAATTTTCCCTAGATTATTTAATATTTCTTGAGTTTCCACATAGATTTTTGAATGCCACACCATTCCAGGTGTTGGAGTGGAACAGAATGTAATCCTCAGCATGTTCCTAAGGGAGTTTCAAGACCTAACTCCAGTGGGGCACAGTGGCACACGCCTGCAATCCCAGCCACATGGGAGGCTGAGGCAGGAGGATCCAGAGTTCAAAACCAGCCTCAGCAACAGCAAGGCACTAATCAATTCAGCAAAACCTGTCTCTAAAAAAAGATACAAAACACAGCTGGGGATGTGGCTCAGTGGCTGAGTGCCCTGAGTTCAATCCCTGGTACCAATAGAAAACAAACAAACAACAACAACAAAAAACACCTGCTTCTGTCCAAAGCGGACTCTGACTGTGATTGCGGGTGGGATTAATGTCCCAGAGAAGTTCTTTCAGCACACCCCAGCTGACTGAAGTGACCCATGGCATTCTTTATCAAGAAGTAATGCAGGTTCAGAGTTGAAGGTTGATACCCCAACAGGCTGCAGGACTTCCTTGTGACAGATGCTTCAGGCCACCATGTAAGCACACATCATGATCAGTTGGTCTTGTGAGATGTGGTCCACAGCGTGATACCTAACCCCATGAAGAGCACAGGGGTGGCGCTCTCCGGAGGACCAGTCTTGTCACCTGTGACACTCCACTCTGCACCCAGTCCTTGGTTTGGGCTGTGGCTTAGCCACCCCTGGGGGGCTCAGAAAGCACTCTTTTGTCTTCTTAGAGCTTTCCCCTTCTTTGGTCTTTTGTAGAGAAGGAGACTAAGTGGGGGGTGTGCTCTTTAAAAACACCTATTCATATTCCTGAAAGATGGTTATTGTGACCCAAAGCTTTCTCTCCTAATGACTGAAAATGGAGCGCCCCCTCCACTGTAGTTCTCAGGCCCTGTCTTCATGCTCTGGGCTTGGTGCTCTTGAGGGTCCTTTCTGGGTCTTCACTGCCTTTTGTAAGTGAGACCCCGCTGGACAGAGCTTTAATAGGAATCTAAGGGACACTCACTCCAGAACAGGGCTCTTTCCATAAAGGCCAGGTGAGACTTCTGGGCCTCCCTTCAGTGCTAAGGGACAGAAACGCTGGGTCCTCACGGCAGGCTCCCGCCCTCCTCTGCCCTGAGCCTCTGCTGTCCTCACTTGGCACGTTGCTCCCCTTCCCCCAGGAGCTTCCTAGGCATGGGCCTGGGGGACAGGGCCTGTCCTGTTCCTAGTCCTGGTTAGGACCCATGACAACACGTGACTGCCCGGAAATGCCAACAGGTATGGGACCCTAAAACTCACTGCACGTGGGATACTATTGGAGATGATCAGAGCTGCACCCACAGCCTCTCCCGGGTCTGTGGGAACCTGGCCCATGTGTATAGAGGAGGTTGTGCATGATTGGGAGGGAGATGAGACCCATGGGACAGAGTGGATTATGATAAAAAGGTGAGTACACCCGTCTCTAAGAACTTTAATTGGAGGCAAATCCAAAGCCTCCTGGTTGCTGAGTCAGGCTAAGAAGCTGGGAGCCAAAGACAACTGAAGGTCTGTTCCACAGGAGCTCTCTCACTGTCCACCCTGGGTCAGCAGATGTCCCTCACCTCTGGACAGTGACTGATCCCTAATGAGTAGCGCCATGTTCTGAACGTCTGTGTTCCCATAAATTCACACGTTGCGGTCTTAAGCCGAGAGGTGAATGAGCTAGGAGGTGAGCTTTGGGGAGCTGAGTGGGTCATGAGGGTGGAACCCTTCTGAGTGAGATCAGTGCCTTATAATTGAGATCCAGAGAGCTGGCTCACCCTCCTAGGCCCAAGTCTGAGGCCCAAGACGCTAATAAATGAAGACTGAGGAAGCAGAGGGTCCCCACGGAGACTTTCTCCTGCTTCAACTTGGTCGTGGTGACTCTGGGCTTTGATCTGCACCTATTCTCATAGGTTAGGGTGAGGGTTATATATCTGAGTGGGATCATGCTTTCCAAACTCCGTCCCTGAGGAAAGCCATCTTCTGCTGCAGCTGAGCCAGCAGCTCCTCCCACTGGCCTGGCTCTGGCTTGGTTGAGGCCACGCCCCTCGAGGTCCCATTCTTTGGGATCAGCACCCTTTCTTTTCACCAGTGGGGGATTTGCCCTGTTCAGGGACCCAAGCAGTCTGCATGTGCCACTCTGCCCACCTGCTGTTCTTGGCCTCTTTCCTCATTCTCCATAGCTAATGGCATCGTGGTCCTTCACAACCTGGTTTCCCTTGAGAACTTCCCTTGGAAGGGGACAAATATCCTTTCAGATGTATCACATCATAAAGTTCGTTTTGTCTAATCTTTAATTTGTTTATTAATGCTTCAGAACATTTTTATTTTATGCTTTGATAAACACAAGGAATAAAATTGAGCACCAATCAACCCATCGCTGCCGTCAAGGAGCTCAGCAGCCCTAAGGGGACAACAGTTCAGAAGACAGCGTCTGGCAGCCCGCGGTGGCAGTGGTACTGGCTCTGATTAACTGTGAATGGAAAATGCCATGGTGCCTTCTCTGCTGTCTGTCACCTGGGCTTCTGTTTGCCTTTTTATTCTAAACTTCTCTTGTTAGATTCTTAAAGGGCCCCAAAGTGACATGAGCAACAAGAACTGCCATAGTGGCAGCAATATGAACAGCTATGCTGCTGCTGCTAAGAGCAAGAAGGGAGGACAGGGAGGGGGCAAGAAGACTGAGACGGCAACGTCCACCACAGGCCCACCCAGACCTGGAGCTCTGCATCTCTGCTGCTAATCCTCACCACAATCCCACACCCTCATCTTCATTTTGCAAATACCAGGTCTGAGAGTCAGAGACCTGGCCCAAGACCCACTGTGCGAAAGTGTCAAGTAGCAGAACACGGATAACAACCCAGATTTATCAGACTCCATGGGCAGAGCTCTTTCTACTCTAGCAAACCGCAAAATTAACAATTATCAAAATTGAAAGACTCTTCTAGAATCTGGAAACTTTAATGCTAAATTAAGACACCTGAGGAGTTAATGTACTAAGATTCCTGGTGGATTTACTGACATTCCCGCTTTGGGCACAGAGACTCCAGGACCTTATTCTCACTTGGAAATGTGCACAGAAAGTACTTTCAAGGGCTTCATCTTCTACAATCTATTAACTTTTGAATAACTTTGTCAAATTCCATTCCTGCAATGCTGTTGGATTTTATTTGTAGTAATGGAAAATGGCTTGTCAGAGCCCTGCTTCTTCCCCAGCCACCCCAGACAGCAGGGGACAGTAAATCAGGCCCCCTGGGGATTGCAATCATGTCTGGGCAGAGGCACATCTGCCCCAGCTGAGTCCCTGCTCTGACTGAGCGGACTTGCCTTATAGTTTATGTCGTTTTTAGCCCTTGGCACGGTAAAAACTGAGCAGCCATTTTACAGCTTTCACTGTGCCCAAATCCTCCAGGATTTAGTAACTCCAGGCAGTAAATAAGCTGGGAACCTCTTTGCAGACTAGTTGACATCCACACTTATTCATTCAGCAAACATTTATAGGGGTCCTAAAACACACCAGCCTCCTGGGAGGTGGAGGAGCGAGGGGAGGTGCCAAGGGCAGAGAGAGCAGCAGAGGTGAAAAGACGCCTCGCGCCCGACCTTAGCTTTGTGCTCTCTCCCTCCAGCTTCCACTATGTTTCTATAAAAAAATAAAATGAATTTCTCCCCAAACAAAAGATGCTATAAAAAAGATGGAGGTTGGCATTTGAAGTGCAGATGTGATGGCAAGCCACCCCAGACTTGGGCCCCTTACCATCTACATCCACTGCCTGTCCAGGGACAGTGCTGGGCAAAGCAGAAAAAACAAGGGAACGCTGCATCCCAGGAGCGACCACTCCAAACTCTCCTAGCAAACCCGGCACTAGAGCACCACTGACACACAGAGGGAAAACAGAAGCTGAGGAGGATGGCGGCAAAGACACAGAGTAGCATGTGGTCCCCGGAGACCAGGAGGGATCAGGGAGGACAGAGAAGGGCCATCAAGGAAAACAGCCAGGAAGGACCGGTAAGTGCTAGGATTCCATAGCTCAGTGGATGAGTGGAGAGCACAGCCCTTCACTGTTTCTTCCAAAATGACAAGATGACATAAAAATTGATAGATATTTAAGGAGATTGAGGTGCTGATAACTCTAATTCAACTATCATTCATCATAAACATCCTTTCAAATATCACACTGTACTCCATAAATATGTGTGATTATTATGTATCATTTAAAATATAAGTACACTAAAAATCTTCTTTACAACAAAGGAAACCATCAATAGAATGAAAACATGATCTATAACTACATCTGTAAGGGTTAGTATCCAGAATATACAAAGACCTCAAACAACTTAATAGCAAAAAATAAAAAAAAAATAGATTAAAAAAATCACAGATATTCTAATTAAAATGGTCAAAAGCACTGAAT
Source organism: Marmota marmota marmota (assembly GCF_001458135.2). Classification (NCBI taxonomy): domain Eukaryota; kingdom Metazoa; phylum Chordata; class Mammalia; order Rodentia; family Sciuridae; genus Marmota; species Marmota marmota. The sequence continues at coordinate 2,032,433 of NW_026000224.1, read as the reverse complement.
GGACATTTCTTAAAAGAAGACACAAAAGTGGCCGAAAGGTATATAACAATGATCCACATCACTAATCAGGTAAATGCTAATCAAAGCCACAGTGAGGTCATCCTCTCCAGTTAGAAAGACTTCAACCCACCTGAGGAAGGGTACTAGAGGATGGCAGGGTGTGGTGGGGATGGGGCCCTTGCCCTGTTGGTGGGAGTACCTAGGGAGGCTCCCCAAAACCTAAGGCTGGATCTGCTATGTAATCCAGAGGGCCCACTACTCCTGTGTGGCCGCAGTAAGGCAGCCAGTACAATGACGAGTCACCTGGCCTCCACGAGCACTCACCATAGAAAAGGAATGGAACTCAAGTGTCCCTCAGCAGGTGGACGGCTAAAGACACCTGCAGCCTGATTCAGGCGTGAAAGGATGAAATCCTGTCATTTGTAACATTGTGAATATATCTGAGGTCACTGTGTGAAGTGAGAAAGAAGCAGACAAAGGGGACAAGGACCTTATATTCTCACTCACATGTGCAGGCGGCAATAGGACGGGGCTCTGAGAGGCTGGAGGATGGTAGGCGCGGTCTGTTCAGGGCCCAGCTACCCCGGGGACAAGGGAGGCAGCGCTGGGGCTCTGATGTATGTGGGGTGGCCACAGGACCTGTGAATGTGCTCTGAGCTCCCAGGAATCGGGAAGGAAGGATTTGGAGTGCTTTCATCACGAATAAGTGATAAATGTTTGAGGAGAAAGGTGTGTGTGCCCTGATGTACACGTTGCACAATGTATACAAGTAGTGGAACATCATGTCGTTCCCCATACACATGATTTTTTGTCCATTAAAACTTAATTAACTGTAAAATGTAAGAAAACAAACAAGCAAGTTCCTCGAGGTGTTTGCCTTCAAACAAGTGCAAGTTAACCTGCAGGTGACCTGTCTCACCAAAGCCTGGGCCCCAGCAGACTATGGCAAATGAGGTCCAAACTGACCTCTTCCGGGAAAGAAGGAAGGAGGAGGGCTGAGGGGCCGCCGGGGTGCCCACTAGTGTCTATGGTATGGCTGACATCTCCATACGTGTTTGCGGAGTTAATTCTCTCAATAAGGCACAAAGGTGTGTAGCACACTCCCCACTCCCGCGGATGAGGATGCCCAGGCCAGGAGGGTGGATGAGTCACCTATGACCTCAGCACAGGCCTGTCCAACCCCTTGGTGCACTCCTCCAGTGTGGGACCTGGTTGTGTTCTCTGGCTGTGTGTGTGTGTGTGTGTGTGTGTGTGTGTGAGACAGAGAGAGAGAGAGAGAGAGAGAGAGAGAGTGCCCCATCCCTGACGAAACAAGAGAAGTCCAACAAGAAAACAAACCAGAGTCCCTCAGGGTTTGCTACTACATTATGCAGAACATTTCTATTTTGTGGAGTATGTTTACTTCTGTCTCAAATGACACCTGAGCTCAGAGAGACTGTGAAGTGACCCTATAGCTTTTTTTACTTTGGGTAAAAAACCACCACAACAAAAAAGGTGTACAGAGATCGCAAAAGCCTGAGAGAGTTTGTATTTAGGCCCTTAGAGACCATGAGTTCAATCCTCCCTTACCAAAGTGAAGAGGTCTCCTTCCCGAGAAACACTTGCAGGAACACTTTCAGAGGTTGGAGAAGCTGACATGACAAGTGACTTCTGCCTGCGTTGGTGAGCAATACTGCTTTTTCTTTATAAGATAATTTTTATTTGCCTGTGATATTTATAAGCTGTGTTAATATGATTAGTACTTAAATTGAGACTTAATATATTTACCTGCAAAATTCCCCTGCAGACTACAAGGATGTGCTTTTGATTTTTTAACTTTCAAGAAATTTATAAAACTCCTTTTTAAAATGCAACCAACTGTGCAGTGTAGTACAAACAAAAGCAAATTCCCACTTACGGATGTGAATTTTCCAGCGTAATTTATTATACAGCTATTTACAGCTCATTCTGAGCCTTTTATGCATGTTGTATAATTTTCTTTTTGTTAAATTTTAGTAAGGTCCTGAAAGGAAAAGATGAAAGGTAAAATTTAATCAGGTTCTCTGGCTGTAAAGTTTCCTCATGAGGTGAGAAGCTCTAGCACTGTTTATTTAAAAAAAAAGTTGTTAAAGACTTGGGAAGGCATTTGGGAGAAAAGTGTAAATAAATGCTGAGCATGAAAAAGTATTCTGTTTAACAAAACACAACTTCGGTGTGTGGAAAATTATCTTTTATGTACTGGGAATATTTTTCTTTTTCTTTTACTAGATAATGATTCTCAGTTCTTATCCATCCCAGTAAAGGAGGTACCCATTGCTTTCCAAGGCAGGGGAATGACTGGGGGTGTGTCTGATGGCATTCTTCTGGTGCCTGTCTACCCTGTGCCAAGGATTCCCCCCCAGGCCCTGTGCCCTCCATCCCTGGCTGTGCTGGCAGGATTCTGCTGGTTCAGGCTGGTGACGATGGATCATGGGCACATTTACCCTAGACAACAGCAGCTTTGGCTTTTATGCCTCTTTGGGAGGCTGGCCTCAGTAAACTGCTTGTTACGTCTTGGGATTCTGCAAACGCTTCCTCGTGGTGGAGCAGGGCTCTGGGGTGTGTGAAAACACCCCAAAGTCAATGGAGGACAAGTTGGTCCAGAAGCAGTGAATGCTCCTCATTAGGATTTGGAAAGGAGTAGGAGGGAGGTTTCAGGGGGCAAGGGAGGGTTGGGGGAGCTGTTTCCATGCCTCCTCTGCATAAGGTAAGTGCTACTTTTCCCGGGGGGGGGGGGGC
>NW_026000224.1:1901149-2029651 GCF_001458135.2 Marmota marmota marmota | reverse complement strand
TTTTCCCGGGGGGGGGGGGGCATGCTTCTCTCCAGAGGCTGATTGCTGACATTGTGATGAGAACACTGCACACATCTCAGCACAGAGAAAAGCAAAGGTCTTCACATCCAGATCTCACACTCTTTTAATTGCTTCTGAAATGCCAGCTACCCAGTTGCCAAGCCAGGACGCAGGCCTGGACCCCGTTGCCACGGCAGTCCTCTTGCTACCAGTGATTCCTCCACCCAGAATAAACTCTCCAACCAGGAGTGTTATTAGGCAGGCCTGCAAGGTTTGTAGGAAGATAGATCTCCTCTGAAATGTTGAACTTTCTGCAACATTTTCATCCAATTTAGATGAAAGGTCAGGACAATGTTGCCTCCTTTTTTATTATTATTTTTTTAGCATCTCTCCCTGAGGAGCTCACACATAGCCAAACACAAAAAGCAGTGAAGACCAACTAAATGCCACAATAACGCAGTGACAGCCACCATGCTGATGGCAGGTGGGCTGACAGAGCTGGCACTCTGACGACCACCATGTACCAGGCTTTGAACAGGGGTGGCCTCTTGCTTTTGTCCTCAGAAGGCCCCTAGGAGACAGGGATGATTGGTCTCCCTGTTCTTCAGCTGAGGAGTTTGGAGTTTGGATTAGGTATCCAAGGTCCCATAACTCCTAGGTAACAGGGTGTCAGTAGAATCAGGGCTTTCGGATGCCAGGCCCCACCCTAAAGGCTGCACACCCCTGCGTTGAGGGACAAGCCGCGTCTCAGGCACAGATTCCCACTGCCTCACCGCTTTCCTGAAGGGACTCCAAAGCTGGGTTTCCTGTGTCGTCACAGAGCTGCCAGAGGCACTCGACTGTCTTAGTCCTTGTCATTGCTCTGTGTCAGCTTCTCGGGGACACCTAGTTTTCGCAGGAAAGCTTTGTGTCTCATGAGTCGGGAGGTGTTGTTCTCGGACATCATCTCATTCTGTTGGCCTGATGCTTTCAAGTCCTCCCCCTGCCTCTGCTCAGTTCTCCGTGTGTGAGAGGAGGTAAAGGCAGGGGGAAATCAGGAAAGAAAAGAGAAACGAAACCTACCACCCATCTTCTTATCCTGAGGCCTCAGCACAGTGTCACGGCACTCAGGAGGATACGGGTGGTTTTTCTACTCAGCTAAAAAGAAGGCTGCCACTGTTGCTGTTGCCCAGGAGGGACTTTAAGACTGGGGGCCTAAACATCTGGCTCAACATCATGGGAGAAACTCGGCTGAGCAGAGGTCCCACTCACATATGTCTGACCATGCATGGAGAGCACCCAGGCAGACTGTCAGGAAACATCCAGCCAGGTGAACAGTCGGTTAAAAGACCAGGAAAGTAGGTTGGCACATACTGCTCTGAGGCTGCAGAGCCAGCTCAAAAGGCCAGACCTCATTTTCAGAAGAAATAACTAATAAACAATTGTTTAGGAGCTCAATCACATGTTCAAAGAAGGATTTAGGAAGAAGAGTTCCTAGCTCAAAGAGCACAGGGCTACCTGGGGAAGCAGACCCCCTGTGCTCACTCAGCTTGGACACTTTGGTCCTCGTGACCAGCAGGCAAGCTCCTTCGCTGGTCCACCCCAGCCTTCTCATGTGCAGATGAAGGAAAATGTGGGCACACAGCCCACCTGTGGGGACTCTGGGTCAGCTGCTGCCATCAGCAGCCTGGGACTCTGTTCTAGGATGCAGTCACAGTGAACCAACCCATTTCCCATGCTCTCTCACGGAAGCTTCTTCATGTCTGGATATTTGCATTTCACACAGCGCATCTCAACCAGGAGAGGGATTGGCACTGTCTCTTACAGATGCTCTGCTTTCTGCTACCAAAGACCATGGTCTCCCTGGCCATTCTCACTGCAGCTCTGGACTTCATTACACGTACATTTAATGAATAAGTGCACAGAAGTTGAATCAGACAAAAGACCAAGAAATGAGCTACATGTAACAAGTGAATGGATTCCCTCATTAGGCTGCTAAAGTATCTAAGGAATAAAGAAAGGGACTGAATTAGCTCACAGGCAAGAAAGAAGGCCAAGGAAGAAGGACAGACATCCGTAGGGGTGGGTTGTGTATGGCAGATGGGGAGGAGGGTCAAACACTGCAAACCAAAACCACATAAATAAATTCCTGCATGGCTAGGAAACTGACAGCGGAAGGCAGCCCTGTAGTATCCACATGTAGAGTTAGATCAGCAAGAAATTAAAATATTTTTCCAACATGCAATTCAGTTCTCTCCATTAATTGGCTATAGAACCACAGCAGCCTGTCCACTACTTCTCCTCAAAATGCACCTTTCTCGTAAGAAGCAATTGGTCTAGTATTGTGTAATTGATTTTTGTCATATTTGTTATTTGTTATTAGAGGTCTTTGTTATCTCTATAGTAGAATAATTTCCATAGGTTTCAACACTGATCATTATTGTCTTGATTATGTCTGACTTTTCTGCTATTTAGTAAATGTTTTTTAAGTTTAAAGATGAAAAAGGTGAAGCTCTCCATAAACTCCTCAAACAGAAGACACTAATTTCTCACATTTTAATTAAAATGTTCTAAATCCAGTTCCCAAATTCTAGATAAAATGGCATATTGGAGCTTTATCAGGTGAACACTTTTCCCATTGGAGGATTATCAAATATGACATTATGTATTTATTTTAAATTGTGCTTTGTTTATAGTCATACATTATGTACAATTCAGAATGTTTATGATAGCATGAATAGGCTTAAATAAAAACTTTATCCCCCACTCATAATTTTACTGTAACTCTCCACATAATTTGACAAACTCTGGGCTCCTGACATGTGGATCCTCATCCCCCCCTCCCCCCACCTACCGCCCATGTGCTCCACAGGCTAGGAACCGGGGGCTTGCTGTGCCAGCCTCCAATGTGGTCTCTGACTGCTGGTCTGTGACATTGCACTGAACCCAAGGAATCCTGGAAGTTAAGTCTAAACCAGGAACTTCAGCTGAATCTTAATGATGGAGCTGAAAACTCACAAATATGTCTCCCAAACACAAACTAAATGAAACCTCAGCCCAACTGGTCCTTTGCTCTGTCTTCAAACATTCTGCACTAACTGCATGGGGTTTGGGGTAGCCAAGGAGAGAGAGGTCAGGATGGAAAATGAGGGGGTTTGAGTCATGCCCAGCTTTCATATCCTAATATTTCAAAAGTTACAGGAACATATGGCTATGAAGGCACACTGCTGGAGCCTCACCCAGGACTGCAAATGAGGGGCCAAAGCAGGCTACTAAATCAACCCCGGAGACCACCGACTTTGAACTTGATGCCCTGGAACCAGAAGGGCATCCATTCTGTCAACACAGCAGAAGCCCAGAAAGGAGGAAGTGGAGTTGGCTAGTGACTTCATCAATGGATTTTCTGGTCTATTTACAACAAAATAAAATATCTCAAGTTGCATAAAATATTCAGAAGAGGAAGACTAACTCTATTAGAATTATTAGAAATTTATGTATTATTTATCTAAAATTCAGAGAAAGAATTTTGAGTTGCTAGTCTTAGATCATTTTATTTTTAAGTATTTTAAAGAGGAAAAAAACTATCATATTTTTATTCATGGAAAATAAAGAAATCCGGCTGGGGATGGAGCTCAGTGGTTGAGCACATACTTAGCATGCCAAGGTCCTGGGGTCAAGCCCAGCATTAAAATAGAAAGAAAGAAAGAAATGCAGGCAGGCAATCAAGGACACAGCTATATGGATCCTGATCTGTGGATTCTGATGCACACCCTGTGATGCCCATGTTGAGCCTGCACTACAAAGGACTGATCTTGTTTTACACAAATGCACATCTTGAAGGGGCAAAGTCCTGAAGGATTGATGTGTTGCATTATGGAAATATGAACATGGTTTACTCTGGAGTGAACTTTGCTTTGAAAACAGCCTGAACAATATGTTGTTTTAGAGTCTGTTGGGGCTTCAGATCCAATTTGGTCTTTTTTCTTTGCTTTTTAAAATCTAATGAGCAACCGTGCAACATACACGATAATCGGAACACAGAAATAAATTGGTCTTTTCGCTTTGCTACCTCTCCCCAACTCTCATCCCGTCATGTCTTCCTGCAGAAGCAGGGGACCCCTTTTGTAGCCGTCATCACCCTGCTGTTACCCCACCACACCCAGCTGGCCTCTGGGATAGGCAGCCTTGAGAAGACCTCTTCCAGATGTGGAACCAAGATGGCGCACGAAGTGATTCTGGTGGCAGAAACATTTTTAGCTGAGATGTTAACACCTCTCTCACTCTGGCCAACATGAGGATGATATTCCCTTCACACAGGGGAAATAAAAAGGGGTGCAGAGCCATTTGAATAAAAATATCCGAATACCCACTACCCGCTAACCCTGACACACACCAAAACCAAATTGTTTCTGGTTATGCACAGAAGTTTAATTTCACCAGAAGAAGTATCGCCATGGTTAAGTTTGCACCCACACACTGAAGGAAAGATTGCTCAATAGCAAGTAAACCATTTTATGAGTAAATGAGGAAGAACTGGATGAATCCTAGTTTGGTAAAAGATTTTGAGTTTTCAATTTCTAAATTTTAAAAATGTGAAAGAAAATAAAAACAATCTGAGTTGATGTTGGGATTCAGCTATCAGGATAAAACCATTTTCCTCTGAGGTTTTCATGCAGAAACAAGGCATTGGCACAAAGAGGTCATGACGGCTGCTCTCTTCTTCCTCTACTGTGGCAATTCTGTTTCTAGCACTGAAGGCAGCCTTGGGTAGAGACTGAGTGGAAAGGGCCCAGCAGGAAGCAGGCTGGTGAGTGGCAGAAATGCACCTTCTGTCTCCATAAATGTGCAAGAACGTCGCAAAAAAAAAGAAAAGATATTTTGACACATTTTTATTGTGGCTTCAGCAGAACAACCATCAAATGCTAAAAAAAAGTCACGGCAACAGAGCCCTAGTGAGCATGAAGAGCCCCGCCCCTCACAGTGAGGAGGACCCACGGCTCCTCTGCTGGTCCGTGCTCCCTGTACAGGTCTAGGGTGCTGCAGGCTCTGACAGATCCTGAGAAAGTGGACTCTGGAACTTCCCACCCTGAGCATCAGGCTTCTCACCATTGGTTGGCTGAAGCTCCTTACTTTAAGAAATTTCAAAGCAAATGTAATAAAAATATTAACACATAGTAAGCAATCCTCATTTATCATTATTTCTCATCATAAAGAAATAAATGTACACAAGGCAATTTACTGGCCTGTCACTCAGCTTTAACAATTTCGTCCTTAATTCCTTGGACCTAAGGAATGAAAATACCACATTCCCTGGGAGCTCCATCCTGTTAAGGTCCTCTTTCCTCAAGTGACCTTCACTGTCCTTCAAGTGCACTAGACACGTGACTGTCAGAGGGGACTCCAGTGACACACACTGTTGGTTTACCTCTTATCAACAAGGCCTGGACACTAGCGTGGTGGCAGGGTTTCCTTACGTCCTAATGAATGTCATGGCTGCATTTCCCTCTCAGACCACTTGTTCTACAGTATTTTAATCTGTCATGTTGAAAGCAAAGCATTGTTCACACCACAAGATTATTTAAATAATAAACAACAGGGGCTAAAAGTATGTTGTGATTCTTAGATTCTGAATGTACAAGATTTTAGATCCATCATAAAAGATACACAAAAATTATGGTAGAATTTGTAAATATGATCAAAATAAATGCATCCTCTGAATTCTAATGTGCTAGAGGTCATGGACTTTAACGTTTGCCTCAAGGATTGGCCTGTAGGACCCTTGAGAAGCAGTATGTGACAAGAACGTAGTAACTTATTTCACAAAGCAGGCTCCGTTGAGTGAGTTGCATCTTCCACACCTCCATGCCCAGTGGGTGTGGAAGATGGGACTGTTAGAAATGCAGTGGGTGTGCACAGCGGGAACCTGCTGGGAGTGCAGAATCCCAGCTCCTGTCCCAGACCTACAGAATGAAGATCCCCTGCTAACCCAGGTGCCGGGAGCAGATTAAGTTTTGAGAAGCTGCCTGCAAACTACCAACTGAACCACAGTGAATGTAGGACCACAGCTTCATCCACCCATTCACTCTTCTTTGGGTTAAAGTTAGAGGTATTTAGCATATGCACAGAAAAAAAAAAATTCTATGTGAAGGGAAAATCTGAAGCAGGTATAGAAAATGTTTTGTCTCTACTTAGTCATTATTATTTGTAAGTTGAAACTCTCATGTTAAGGTTGCTTCTGTGGAAGAGATCAAAGTGAAAGACGTACAATATTAAAATGGAATTCCTTTCGTGTTGATAGTCAGGTTGGTTTTATCAATGACTTAGCTGCGAAAATGACACAAGGAAGAAAGACAAACAAACCTGTGATCCACTAAGTGGCATCTCACAAATTCCAAAATACAGAAGTCTTCGAAAATCCTCCTGCAGCGCCTTTTGATATGGCCGATTTCAATTATAATTCTAATTTTGTTGTCTGCTTTTCCAAGGGATATGTGTCTATCAGAACTGTCTAAGTGAATCTGGAAATAAATTTCAAGAGCAGGTGATACCAGAAGCTGCCTTCTCTGGAGCTCAGGGAGAAACCTTTCGTCCCTGCCTACACTGGCTGGGGTCTGTGTCTGAGCTGTTTCTCATGATATCGGTGTTAAAACCACACTGGATGCATTTGGAGTCGGTATCACAGTATCTCTAGAGCCTGCAGGTAATGTTACTGCCTGAAATTCTTTTCACATCACCAAATGTAGTTAAACTCGAGGGCATTTCAGTCCCATAGAAATTTAAAATGAATGCTAAGGACTGGAAGAAGCCTTGCATTTTTGAAGAGGAACATTGTCTGGTGAGTATATTTGCATTACAATGCTGAAAACTAAATGGCCCAAACAAACAGCCCCTGGGAAAAGCTGGGGTGGAAGTGATCACCACCAAGCCAGGAAGTGGTTTCTTCTAGGCAGCAACCTGTGTCTCTGTCAAGAAGGGCCAGAGTAGGTGCTTCCAAATGACCATCATCAGGGGTTCATTCCCCACCTGTGCTGACCTCAAGGGGGGCTCAGTCATGACTGCTACGGAGAGGGACTGCTCCAATCTGTGGGTCAGCCCTCTGAATAGTCACATGCTGTGAGCCCTTTATAAACGGTCAGTCTGACGTACATAAACGGTCAGTCTGACGTACACCTTCCCCCTTAGTAAGTTTAGTTCATGTTAGTTGAAGCTTTCCTTTGGCCTAACCACTTGTTGATGGATGAATAAAAATCTCTCTGGACTCCGGTTTTCAGCACAGACCTTCACAGTTCACTTGTGGATAAAATGCTCAGCTCCGAAGGCCTCACGTGACGTTATGATCGCTCCAACTCTAAGGATATGTGACAGTGCTCCACGTCATTTCCTGTGCACCCTGACACGTGTTCTATCTACGCGGGCCTCTCCCTCCTTCCTCCCCACATCTCTGCAGGCACGTCAAAGGTAGAGGCCTGTGAGCCACACATGTCTTCTCTCCTTCCCCAGCCCCAGGGTGCGTCCCTGGTAAATGGTGCTGAAAACATGGAGTTAAACCAGACCTCGGAGCCTGGACCATACCAGGTTGGAACTTCAATGACACAGTTTGAGTGGGGACACACCTCACAGAGGGAGGGTGCCCAGTGAAGCCAGCTTCTATGATTTCTTCATCAACCATTTTAAGCCAGGCTGAGGAAGGAATTTGAGAATAAAGGGAGAGTCACAGAGTCTCAAAGGAAGTGCCCAGAGGCACTGAGATGCAGGGAGCACCCAGGAGGACAGCCACTCCTGAGCACACCCTCTTGGGCCTCGCTCTGACCCTTACTTCACAGCAGGAGGATAGGGAAAGCCTGGCTCCTCACATTCAGCCCCCGGCACCATCCCCGTGTAAACACCAACGCTCCACACCAGCACAGTGCTGTCTGTCCCCTGAGACTGCCCCTTACCCACTGAACGTGCATCTGCTTTCCTAACTACCCCCTCTCTGCCCTGACTGGTGTGTGCTGAGATACTTTCCCAGCTCATGAGCCAAGAACCCATCTGGCCCTGAGCTGAGTTTCTTTGGGAACTGCTGGGACCCTCCTTGTCACATCTTTTCCAGTGACAAGTTTACGGGCTGGAACTCTCCTGAGTGGTCAGGGGCTCTGCAGGCACCTAGCTCAGGAAGCACATTGAAGGAGGGCCCGTGCTTGGCCTTCTAGCTTTAATTTTCCCTCTTCCACTTGCTCGCCTGGGTTGGGTGGATTTGTTTGCTGTACTATGAACTATTGATCCCCATTGGTTTGGCTGCACAGCCACTGCCTCTCAGTGGTGTGCCTACAGGACAGACAAGTAGGTTTACGGACACCTGAACTCCCAGGGCCACTGCACCTCTGCAAACAGTGGCCAAGAGATGCATCAGCCTAGGTGTCCACTGGTGAGGAATGGATGGGGAAAGGTGGACCCGTGAACAGTGGCATACTCTGCCACAAGGGGTAAGTCCTGCCATTTGCTACCTCATGGAAGGAACTGGAGACCATTATGTTGTGTGGAATAAGCCAGGTGCAGAAAGGTGAGGACTACTAGGACCTCACTCCCGGGGAAGCCTACAACCGTCAATGTCCTGGAAGGGGAGACGACACAGTGGTCTCCAGAGCCTGGGGAGGGCGTGGGGACATCCATGTCCTGTCACAGCTTGTGGTAAATACAGCTTGTCATGCTGTATTACACATTTCAAAATCACTGGAGGAGAGGCTTTTGAATGTTCCAAATACAGAGAAATGATAAATGCTTGAGTATGGAAATGTGGTTTACCTGGATTTGGTCATGACGCAGTGTTGGAATCCCATAAATATGCACAATTAGAATGTGCCAATTAAAATAAGAAATGGGCTTCATGAGGTGTTATATTTTCTATCTGTATTCAGAGTAGCTGGCTCAATTATTTGTAATAAAAGGAAAACAACAACATTAATATCTATTTTCAGGGAATGGTAGCAAACATTACTTTTTGACAATGTTATTATTCTCAGATTTGAAAATGAGTCTTTAGACCTTGTCAGGTATCATTTCATGTCATATTTTTCTCAAAGCAGGTTTTAAAAAGATAATTCTTTTTATGCTAATTGGTAAATTATGCTAATTAGTAAATGAAGATAGAATTCTTGTTCATTGAGATCTTATAGTATTTCTTCACTGATTAACCTCAAGGATTAAAAAAATATGCAAACTATCTTTAAAAATTTTTATATTTAATTTAGTATTCTCAGGCATTAAGGTTGAACTGGATTTATCAACTTTAATTCTAATGGTTTAGCATATTCAAAAATTCAGATTGAAATCTGCCAAAGTTCTCCTTCAACCATTTCAAATCAGACGTATTTAAAACACATTGGTTGTTTTAAACATCAATCCTTCATAACAAGCAATTGTTATATTGAGTTGCTTACTTAAAATTGACCTTTTTATACAAACCAACCTACTTTTTGGTTATTAAATTCTTGATAAAGGTATAAAAATTCCATATCAAATCTTAACTCAGACTAAAACTTTAAAAGCATATTTATCTATGTAGATAGCTTCTAATCAATAGGGCTTTACTTTTGTGTACATACTAAGTGATAGGTGTTAGTTTTCTAAGCAAGTTTAAGCTCCCAGATAGAACCATTTGTTTTCCTCTGGGAAGAAAATTAAGGGTGTTTTATTTTTAAAAAATTCTTGTCTTTATTAGCATTATCATAACCTAATGGATCATCACTGTCTTAATTTCTGAAAGGCAGAGATGCTGGGCCCTATTGTTAAGGTGAGCCGTAATCAGTGTGCAGGTTTTGTTAGGAATAGGCCTAGGTGGCTCTGATGCACAGAGGTGTGCAGTGTTGAAAGAGGGCTGTTGGCTGCAGTGGTTCTACACACTCATCTGGAGTTCCACGCCTGGTCGGGACACAGCCAGGCTACAGTGGTGCACAAGTGTCCCTGCACCTGTGGAAACGTAACCGGCATCCCCGAGGAGTATAGTGGCTACTCCTGGGAACACGGGCACTCCAGAGAGAAAGAGGAGGGAGGGGAGGAGGAGAGATGGAGGAAAGAGGGAAGGAAACGGGAAACCAGTTTATGCTTCCACGGTTTCTAGCTGCTGAGGACTGACCCTGTTTTAGTTCCTTTCAGGGGAGTCAGCACTGAAACGTTGGAAATGTATAAGAAGATGCATTTTTAACTGCTGCTATTTGGAGAGCGACATGTTAGATGCAGTGATCGGCGGAAAAGCCGCAGAGAAAATAAGACCTGCTTCCTGAGGGGCTTCTGAGCCACTTCCTGGTGACAAGCTCCAGCTCTTCCCTGGTCCTCAGGGAAAGCCCTTGAGCAGCCATCTCACCTGCACATTGGTGGCAACTGTAAGGTCTTATCTGTCCAACTGCAGTGCTGTCTGGATCTGAGACACAACCTATGAAGAACCATCTTGCACACTGTAGGACCGTGAGAATGACTGCGGCTGTGGAGGGAATCCTGCCTGCTCCTCCCTCTCCCCCCAGACCCAGGACTGCTTTCCTGTCCCCGCGGCATTGACCCCTCTCAGGGCCGTTTGCAAGGCTTTTTATCCTGAGTCCTTTCTCTGGATTCTGTCCTGAGCACTGTTCCCCAAAGAACCTTCTAGAGTCTGGCTGTGACACTCTAGCAGAGCAGCCGCGCTCCCAGTGACAGGGTCACAGCCTGGCCCAGGCACCCTGGTCTCTTCAGAGAGAACTTGCTAAGAATAGCAACGTGGGCACACGGACCCATTGGCAGGGACTCAAGGCTCTATTTTTAAGTGATGAAGTCTTTCATTATCCCTCAAGACTCATTTTAAGGCAAATGTGGCATTTTCTGCTTAAGAATAAGACGAGACTTGCTCACCACAGTGTCAGGCTCACTCGAGGGTGACTGATGTGTGTCTCCTTCCTCAGATGAGAGCCTACCAAGGCCTAATTTTCTTGTCGGTGAAGGTGAAGGATGCAGCCAACTGAGTGAGGTCATGGATCTATGCCAGTGCTCAGGTGCCTGGTCCAGCACAGACCTCCCAGCCACGGCCACTCAGCGCAGAGCCGGGAGCTGGCTGCATGCAGCTCGGAGGCTCCTGCATGGCTGCACACAGTCCATGGGGTGGTGGGCACTTGGACTGTCCCTCCAGAGAGGCTCACAGTGAGACCTCACCCAGGCACTGTGGTGTCTCAGGGATGACTGCGGGCCTTTCTCCAGAAGAAAGTAGACGCCTGACTGTGGTGCACCCCACAAGCCACATGTAAACATAACGCTGACCAGATTGAAAAAGAGGTGTGTGGAGTTCCACTGTAAGAAGCTGAGGATTCAAGTGTGGTTCCACATCAGAGGGAGGGAGAAGCAGTCCTCAATCCTCCAGAGGGACCTGGTCAGGGTTCCTGGGGACCTGGCCCTGCCTAAGGAGAGCTTACTCCTTGGTCCTGGGCACAATCTGGATTTGGGAATGGTGGGTGCTTCCTGGTCCCTCCCCTATTTAGCAGTTGGAGAGTGACGCTCGTGGGATCACAGTACTGAGGCATTTCTGCACTTGCTGTGCACAGTCTATTAGGACATACCTTCTTCCTAAATACTGCTAAAAACAGTTGACAACTAATCAGGATGTAGATCACCTTTCATTTCATGAACATTTATTGAATACTTTGTATATGGCAGGATAATTAGCGTTCTAGGACAAGGTTTCTCTGGGGCAGACAATTTATAACATAAACTGGAAAAGTGCAATACTAGTGTATGAAATGGTAACAGGTGTGTTGGAGAAAGTTAAGCAGAAAGAGGGGAGAGAGTGTCTCCACAGGGGGATGCATTTGCACAACTCAAAGCAGATCACTGTGTTCATTCATGTGTGTCTTTATTCATGGTCCTGTTATGGTGATTAGATTGTCACCTGCTAGATGACGTGACTACTGTGATTTTTATAGTATATTTCTCCCGGAGTTGGCCCTGCCACTGTCCTTTTGCTCTACCTGCAGCTGCGGACTTTGCATGTGCTGTGACACACGATGCTTTCCCACCTACCATCACCCTTGTCTCCAGATGAATGAGGCCCAGGTGTTCCAAGGCCCAAGCCCTTCAAATACTCTTTAAAAGCCTGGGACAAAGGCTTATTTAATAAATAGCATCCAAACCAAGCCAAAGCACCACTTGGAAGTGCCTCCATTCACTGAATGTTCAGGATTATTCTATCAAAATGCACACCAGGGTATTAGCTGTTGTTCTTAGAAAAGAATAATCAATGGCATACAAGCCATTTCTTGCTGAACCTACCATATGCTCTGCCCTCTCCTCACCACGCCGTCTGCTGGCTCTGCTTACAGATTGTTTTCACGGAGTTAAGTCATCCATCTTCCAACCTCCATGGAGGAGTGGGAATGGAAGCAGAGAATTCAGCTCGGCCCTCGTCCCACTGATAAAGTATTGAGGAGAGCCCACAGACAGGGTAACCGGCAGCACTGCTGCTGGCAGGGCCCTCCCGACTGAGTTCCATCACCCTGTGAAGAAAACATTTAACATGCTTTCTCCTTAATGCAAACAAGGAAAAGAGGCAATTGAAACCTTTAAAATGTCAAAAGCAGACCAGCCAGTCTCCGTCTCTCTTCTGCAAGAGACACAAAGCCCATGGTGTGTGTCGGAAGTGGACGTACATGCAAATTGGGTTCTTAGCATGATTTGTGTCCCTCTGCCTAGTTTTAGAATCTGTAACTAAGGATGTCACATTTTATTTGTTGCTACAATGTAATATTCATGGCCAAGTGAGTATGAAAATCTGGAGACCAGGTTGGCTGGGTGTCAGCCTCCAGGTCTGATAATCCTTCTTTGCTATTGCTCATGAGGAGGTTTTATCAAGGAAAAGACCTCAGGATGATTGGGTTCAGGAATCTGAATGGGTTCAGATGGGGAACTCACAGTGATTTTACTGTAAATTATTTATTAGTTGAAATGTCTGAAGAATTTAAAATTTTAATTCAGTTTAATATTCTATGTATAGGGAATGCATATTTCACACCTGAGTTGGAGATATTCAAAAGAATGTTTATAAACTAAAATGAATTTTATGGAATATCATTTATTTCTGGTTAATTATTGAAAAGCCACCCACCATCTACCAACATCTTCACATCGCTTTCTAAATATGAAGGAAGCTGTGTCTCGTGGGCTCAGGGGGAGGGTCGGTTGGTCCATAGCTGCTCCGACCCAGCTCTCTGAAGGTGACCTTCTGCTCCTCTCCCAGTGCCTCAGCTTTCTATTTCACCACCAACTCTTCTAGTAAGTAAGAAGGTGCTGGCATTAGTTAAAGGTTGCCTTTGCCACAGGTCCCCACTATGACTTGTAACTCCTATGTGTTCACACACACACACACACACACACACACACACCACAGCTTCAACTTGCTTCTTCCCCCGTGTCAATGCCACATTCTATATTCTCATGAATTCTGGAACACAATAGAATAGAAAATCTGTTGGTTGTTTAGAATAATGTTAGTTAACAACACTGTCTGTCCAGTCACGTGCCAATGATCTTGTGCGGAGGAGAGAGCAGCTTGTTCCACAGTGTATGCTTATCAAGAGTTTCACTTTAATAATTTCAGTTTAATAATATTCAATGTACTATTTTACCAAGTTAGCAATTTAAATTTAAGATTTTCATTTGAATAATTTTAGTAATTGAATATGTAATAAATAATAGCCATCTAGCTGTGCTAAATCTGCAAGCCCGGGCCTATGTGTGACTCTCTCTGAAGCACAAGATCTTTTGCTTGTTAGATGGAAACTTGGGGTGTGGATTTGGGACCGTGGCAATTCTCCTGTCCACTTCCTTCCTTAGATTCCAAGTTTTGTTTTGGTGTTTTGGGCACTGGGGATTGAAACTAGGGCTTCGTGCACACGAAGCACACACCCTGCCACTGAGTACACCCTGCCCCTGTTCTTGTCATTTAATTTTAAAACTTCTGTCTTTTTTTCATGAGTCCTATTTTTAAAAAGCCTGCTTTTTATTTTTACTCAACAGTCTAGAAGGTGTCAAACAAAAAAAAATTGAAGAAATGCTTCTTTTAAAGTATTTCAGGAATAAAACATTTCAATTTATTATAAATGTGTTTTATAATTAGATGGTTTATAAAAGCTTTGATTAAATGATATAGAAAATTCTTCTAATAATTATATCTTTACAGTAATGTTTCTCTCTTATATTGTGGAAGTCCTCCGTGTAGGTCAGATGCTTTTGACTTTACAGGCACTTCTGAGTAGTGAGTGACCAAGGGATGACACTGAGGCATTGCAAGAATGCATATCCCTAAAGTCTCAGGATTCGAGCTTACTGCTAGCCCTGATGTGATTCACAGTGATTCTGGATTTCTCCAGGAAACCTGACCTTCATTATTAGAGGTCTCATTGTTAGAAATAGGGTAAGATTTGTATGGAAAAGCTCAGCTGGCTGCTTCTGTGTGACTGTTTGTAGCTGGTGGCCAGCTAGGGTTTGGTGAGGGTTGGGTGAACACGTAGAAGAGTGGAATTAGGTCTTACTAATCTGTCCAGCCTGTTGACTGGTACACAGTAGGTGTCAACATGTGTACTCCAAATGGCATCACAAACAGAGGCTTCATCTGGGCTCCTGAGCCCTTGAGTGGTGCTTAGTTATTAAGATGAGCAAATGTTTCAGCAGGCTCCTCAGGAGAGTCAAGTTTATGTGTGTGTGTCATTTAAGAAAGTGTGACCATAAAATTCACTTGATTCCCTAAATGGCTCATCACCCTTAAAGAGCACAGACCATGTCCTGCATTTTATGGAACCATGAACAAGGTGACTTTTAAGTCTCCTTTCTCCCTTCAACTCCGAGGTCTCCCAACCCAAGAGGTTCTTTCCTCTGCAGATCAAGCTGCACGTTTAGAATAAGCAGCTCCCTCCTCGCCAAGGCCACGCCACCTTCCGCCAGTTACTTCAGCACAATGCTGACCTTGGCTCTGAGTGCACAGAACAAGGCCACTCTCCAGGTCAGCCACCGTGGGTGAGGAGCCTGCTGTGTGACCCCAGGGGAACCTGCCCTGCCTAGGGAACGGACCTGTGCCCAGCTTCCTGCTGTGTGGGTGGTCTCACACCACTCAGTCTCCTCAATCACCCTCCCAGTGAAGCCTCAGCTGCAGCACCCCGGAGGGCTCTGCCTCAGGACAGGGAAAGTATGGGGACATGACTGCAATGGGACCATCACGGGTGTGCATTTGCTCCCATGCACATGAGTGCATCCACACCTGAATACACACGTGTGGCCCACACAGCCCATGTGCACACGTACGTATGCATGTTCATGTTAACATATAAATGTACACCCTTGTATATTCAGTGAAGAAGTTTATATTACTTTTCTCATGGCCCATGAGAAATAGGCACAAAAAAATTGTTTGACTTTCTTAAAAAGTAGAAAATGTGTTTCTCATTTTGCGTGACATGCTGAGGCGAGGGAACCCACTGTCCTCAGAGTCTCTGCTCACGGTCTCTGCCTGTGTCCTGACTGTGCAGTTCCCTTGATGGCCATTGAGAACAACGCTCTTTTTCCTGGCTGGCTCTGGTTTTACGTATTTCTCAGTAATTGATCTTTTTTATTCTCTTGAAAATTGGGAAAAACTCAGAGCTATGGATCTCTGTCAGCTGGTAGATATCGACTCGACACGTGACACGTGGCTTCAGAGAAGTCTGTGGACTCTCCTAAGCAGGGAGAAGATGGTTTGCTGGTGGCTCTGAGTGTGAGGCCTGAAATCGGGCAGCCCCGTGCACCTCAAAGTTCAATGCCCCGGCCTCGAAGCCCTCAATGAAGCCAAAGATCCAGAAGCACGAGTCAGACTCCATAAAAAGGAAGGGGTCTAGAGAGAACGGGAAGCTGAGTCGCCACGTTTTAGCTCAGAGAGGCAAACTTGGGATGCTGGCCCAGAAGGAAACTTCACCTGGGGACCTGCAAGGACCTGTGCCCAGGCCTCTCTCCTTGGAAGCAGAGGGAGGTGGTGCAGGCGACAGGAGGGAGACCTGGAGGAAGGCCCTGAGCAGGGCCACAGGGGGTCCTGGTGGGGGTTGAGGGATGCAGAGGTTGCCACCTCCCCCATCCAGGGAACCGGGTAGGTCTGGGCTTCCAGGCTGCCAGGGGGTTGCCGGGGCAGCTAACGCTGACGGCAGGAACAGGGGAAGGAGCTGTGTTTGAAAGCCGTGACGGGTGTTCAGTGTGACGCTGGTTCCCTTCTTCCTGCCTGTGGTAAGGACTCACTGCTTTATCTCAGTCCGTCCTCACTGCCTCCTCAGAAGGGGTTTGCTGTTTTTTAAGGAGTTCCTGGGTGATTAAAATCTTGGCAGTCAAGAAACTTGCCCGAGATCACAGGGACCAGTGAGCAATGGGGACAGGAGCAAAGCCGGTCCTCCTGGCGATAAAGCATTTTTTCTGCTGTGCTGGACTGAAGTGAGCGAGAGTCTGCCTCAGTCCAGGGGACCAAGGAGTGTCCGAAAGCATAGAAACAAGGGGTAGTAGGGCGGGAACTGTCCTCCCATCTTTTCTTTGATCTGGTGGGAGCTGTTTCTTCAGTGCGCTCTCTCGGGCTCTCTCTCTCTCTCTCTCTCTCTCTCTCTCTCTTTCTCTCTCTCTCTCTCTCTCTCTCTCTCTCTCTTTCGCTCTCTCTCTCTCTCTCTCTCACACATACACACACAAACACACACACCAAACACACCAGTCCTTTGTCTGCCTCCGCATTCCCTCGGAGCCACACTGCTTACCAGGTACGCAGCCTTTAGTTCTCGGCTCCCCAGTCCCTCTCTTGACCAGTGCCCACCTTGGGCTCTGCAGCCCTTGATCCTCCAGGGCCTAACCCTCTGGTGCTCGCAGCATCAGGCACAGCGTGGCCTCTCATGCAGTGCCGATCATGTGCTCCCTGCTGTCCGCTGACCCTAATGGCTTATTCTGGCAGCAAGGCCTGGCCTGAATGGGGACAAACACGTCATCCTTTCCGGTGGGAAGGGCCCTTGCCTCCCCTGCCTCCCCGGCACCCTCCTTTACCCCACGACATGGTCTGTCCTAGGGTGAAGGGCTCTGAACTGTGACAATTTAGTGGAACTTTACCTTTTCTAAGCGAGGACGTGGTAGGGACGTGTTTCCCTGTTCATCTGTCCCAAGTTGATGGAGAGGCTCCACATGCTTATGATTTAAAAAAGAAAACAGACAGGTGCAAGGGCATGAGAAGGAAAACCGTCTGTCCAGTTGAGGATTTTCCTTGAAGGCCATTAACTTTGGCATAAGAGAAAAAATGTATGTATACACGCGCACAAGTGTATTATATATACGTACACACGTATGTATTCGTATTGCTTGCCATGTTTAGAAATTTGGAGTAGGAATATGGACACTGCGCAGTCTGGAAGTTCACTCCTGACACTAGCACTGAAAAGCCACTTTCGGTGGAATACCATCGTGGACCAAAGACTGCGCCTGCACATCCCTCCTCCCAACATCTGAGAGGCAGGGCCTGGCATCTCCATCTTCCAAGAAAGAAATGGGCTTAGGGAGAGGAGAAAGGCCTGCAGCTGCCCTGCCCGGAGGGGAGAAGGCACAGCTGACAGTGCCCCCCTCCCCATCAGGCATTCCCCGGCCTTTGATGTTGTATTCAATGGCCACATCCAGGAAGGCAGGCACCTCAGTGCACACCACTGACATCCACGCATGCTGTACAAGAACCCTGTGAGAGTCCAGCCACTGTCACAAGGAAACGCTCTCTGCCACAGGGTGCGGAGGACCCCCGTCAGTGCTCCCACACCTCAGCACCAAAGACTTTCTCCTTTATCTCCCAGGCGCTCCAGCGTGCCGTCCCTCTCCTCTGAGGATCACCCTCATGTCCTGCGTTGTCTGGGAGAACTTGGTTCTGATGGCTTCAGCTATTCATGTGTTCTATATTTTAATTATTTCATTATTTCCTTTCAGTATAATAATGCTATTGATCACTGTTTTGGTAATGTATTTGGATTTATTACTTATTGGATTAACATTCTTCTTTTGCTTAGCATTAAACAGATGCCTCCAGCTCTCTGCTCTGTTTTATGCACCCATTCTGCTTTCCTATTGGATAAAGCTTTTCTTTGGTCATTTAACAGATCCAAAAGTTACTCATCATCATTTCCAGCCCCCCAAATATCTAATCAAAACCTATCCATGGCATTGTTATTAGTAATCTGTACTTGAGTTTCATTCAGTCTTGACCATTGCTCTCACTTTGATGGACAGTTACAAGGCGTGTGCTTGGGAATCTTTACTCAAAGTTCTTTGAAGTCTGTCTCATTCTTTTCATTTGTAATGGTGACTAGGACACTCCTGAACTGCAGCCCCTCCACTGACTCACATTCGATCCCTTGACCTTCAGGTTTTCCCAGTGAGCTCCAAACAACACTTCCCAGGTTTCTGTTCTCATCAGATTATTAATCCAGTCAAGCCTCGTGATGGATTCCCACCATTTGTGTGGACAGCTAATTATTATTTCTTGAGTAAACTAATTAGTTAATTTAAAAAAAGATACAAATCCCAGCTCATCTATATGTTGAAAAAAAGAAATTTCTCCTATACATTTCTCAAAATTTTCTGGGCAGGAAAGTTTAGGATACATAGTTTTCTAAATTAATTCAATTTTATTAAGTAGTAAATAACTATGAGCACATTGCTTGAAAACTGCTAAAAACCTATAGGAACCAAGGGTTATAATAATGTATTGAATTACACAGAAAATTACTAATACAAGACTGGGGATATAGCTCTGTTGGTAGAGTGCTCGCCTTGCATGCACAAGGCCCTGAGTTTAATCCTGAGCACCAATAACTAACTAACTAACCAACTAACTAAATAAATAAATCAATAAATAAAACAGCTAATACAAACACATCTTCACAGTTCGAAAAGGATGAGTTTCTTTTTTTGTTCTAAATTAGATTTTTTTTTAAGTTGTTGATGACCTTTGTTTTATTTATTTATTTATTTATTTATTTATTTATATGTGGTGCTGAGAATTGAACCCAGTGCCTCACACATGCCAGGCAAGTACACTACCACTAAGCCCCAGCCCCAGCCCAGATGAGTTTTAATTATTGAAAATTTCAGCAAAACCCTAACTCATCAAACATACTGATAGGTTAAAAGTACCAGGCTCTTGACTTGTCACATCAAGTTGACAAATAAGAGTAAGATGCCATGACCTCTTCATCAGGTGTCTCCTGTTTCCTTCACTTAGAGGACACAGGGAACAGGGTTGCAGTGACTTTCTGGGAACCTTCTTGGACCTTTTGGGTGTGTGTTCCCTATGTCCATTGGATAATGGAAGGACATTGGGGGCTGAGAGGACAGGGGGCTTGTGCCTCTAGTTTTAAAGCAAGTTTGACAGCCCAGATCAACCGCTCACTGCAAACACCTCAAATGCTGCAGTGAAACAAGCCACAGGAGATTCCTGGGGATGCACAGCTGGTCAGGGGAGAGGGCAAACACGGGAAGCATTTAGATACCGTTACTAGAAGATCCATACCCCATAGGCGCAAATGCATTTTGTACAAGAACACGTCACAGGAAAGAGGAAGAAGACACAGGAAAGGCAGGTCAAAGACTAAGCAAGATACATGGCATCAGAAGTGAGAAGAGATGTGAATTGCTGGTTTCCCACTTAGATACACTGCTGGATTTAGTTGGTTGATACTAAGTCGCATGTTTTACTTCAGTCTTTCCTTAGGGAAAATGATTTTCTGCTAAACAGACCTTCCCAGAACAACAGTTGAAACAAATGATACTCAGGATTAATATTGGCATGTTGAATTCCTCCTGTGGGCTAGTTAGCCACTTACGTGACCCAGGTAATCATTCTGCACCCACAGAAATGTTTAGCATGTGTGATAATTAGAAATCAAGAACTAGGACACTTGAGGACATGAAGGTTGCCCCTTACTCAAGATTAAGCAATGAGCTTTGTCACCGGGCATAAACCAGGGGAAGAAATGGGGTCTGCTCCCCCATTGGCCGGCAGCCCAGAACTGCTCTGGGTATGCTAAGCGGCACTCAGTCTGCCAGGGAGCAGCCTCCACATGAGCTCTCTTCGCTTCTCATTAAGAACGGACGGTAATTTTTTGCACAAACAAGAGAACCTCGGTTCAGGACTGCTGTGCACATCCTCTGGAGGATCCTGCTCTTCTGACTCTCAGTGCTACTTCTATCAAGTCTCCATGAGAAGTTTCTGTCTGAGCCTATGGAAGGAAATGCTGGTGACACCACGCAGCCCAGATGCTCACCCTGGGCCATTCCAGTGTTTCTTTCTCCTGGTGACAACAATTCCCTGGCTCCTCTGTGCTCTCCTCTTTTCTTTGTGGGAGGAAGCTCAAACCTTAGGGATATACAGTCAAGACATTTCCTAGTTTGGATTTTGATTCTTATTTATAAAGGAATCCTAGTTTCTTTTTAGTGTTTATATTTTTTTCTTGATTTATTAAGAGTTTCCCTTTAGTATTGCATGAAAATCTGGTGAAGTGAGTTAGAACCTAGTCTTTCTAGAATGTGAGATATTTTCCTGGGGACACAGGAGTCACTTGAGCCAGGACAAAGCTTTCCAAGGAGTAAGAGTCACAGTGGGCTGGGCAGAGGAACCTTCAGGAAGGAGGCTTGAGGGGCGGACCCCCAAGATGGGAGGTTTCCAATGTGGGAGGTGTAGCATCCCCACCAGAGCCAGAAGTCTATGGAGAGATTTGTAAGGACTGTGTCAGGTAAAGTGCCCTAGAAGGCGGATGTGGAGATGCAGCTTATGTGCTTATGAGTTACTGAGACATGCTCTGGGGACAATACTCATGAAGAAATGGGGCAAATGGAGCTGGCTGAGGGAGGTCACCATGGAACAGTGGTGTGGCAAAACCTTGCTGGGGCAGGTAGAGGCCCTGTGCAAAGAAGGATGCCTGGATTGGTGACTATCTTAGTGGGGCCCAGCACAGTGCTTAGAGAACCAGGGTCAGAACACGGGGATGCACTCAGCAGGCAGAGATCCTCCGAGTCTTAATTCCCATCAGGGGCTGTGTTGGTTACCATTAGGACATTTTTTTGCCAGTGAAGGAAAGCCAATGTGCACTTGCCTTTGGCCTGCGAGGACCGTCCTTCCCTGTTGGTTTCCTTGTGAACTCCAAGTGGAGATGCACTGAGGACAAGTCTGAGGTCAAGTTTACAACCACTCCGTGGCCACCAGGCAATAAGTAAAAGTATCTTAAATTTAAACATGGTGTAGCCACATATTACCAATAAGCAGGGATGATATTTTTATTTCTAGAACAATTATTTATATGGAAAAAGAGAAAAAGAAAACTGATAGGAAATATATCAAAATATCATTGTTAAATTTGTTGACAACCTTAGTATGCTTTTGTTTACTTTTTATTTTTGCATAGTTTCCAAATTTAATGTATATTTATTAATGGAAGTGATTTCATGCAGGGAATGTATTTTGGTAAACTAACTTGTAGAAATAATTTAAATTAAGATCTGCTGTCCTGGGAAGGAATTATCCAGGAATAACTGTATTGCCTATGATACACAGCTCCTATTGTCTTTTAGAAAGTGTGTAGGACAGAGTCACAGAATATCCATCTGAAGCTCACTTATAAAGGTAGTGTCTGTCTTAGCTCAGCCTGTGGTGTTAGGGTCCTTATGCTGATCTTGACCTGGTGAATGTGAAGGGCACAGGTACACCCCTTGCACATGTAGTGTACAGTACCTTAGAACCCAACCTGAGGTACCTAGCTGTTAGTCAGGTTACACTTACATTTATTCAGTGAATAAGTGAAAGTGACTTACACACTTAAAGGAAAAGCAAAAACATCGCGATGAAATTGAAATCCGAGGCCACTCTGGACTGTGTCCCCCAGTAGCCAGGTAGTCTCTAAAGCTGCAGGCTGCAGTGTTTGGGCCCTTCTGAACGCAGCTGTGCCTCCCTGGAGATGCACAAGGTTACTGAAGACTTATTACAAAATAACATAGGAATCCCAGTCATTTCTACACTGACTACTTGTTGAGATGGTAACAGGATATGTTAGGTGGAAGCATACTACTAAGATGAATTTTACCAGCTTCTTTTATAATTTTAAGGCATATATCAAAATTTTTAAGTAACATATATGGATTTGGATGTGATTTCAGCATGTCATCAGGCAGCGTTGAAGGTAGACTTTGAAAATGCTGATGCTAACATGTCTGAGGCTGTTTTCTCAAAATTATAAACTTCTTATCTTTTAATGCTCCCAAATCCAACCAGTAACATTAAAAATCGTGTAAACTTCTTTTATTGAAAGATTTAGATATTTTTGCTGAATCAAATGATCCAACAATTATTTATTTCCTAATAACAAATTAGGGCAGAGTTCTTTTTAACTCCTGGGCATATGATTTGTTTCATATTTTTTGTTTTAATATTGTGAATAATTCTGCTAATAAATGAAACAGCAAAATAGTACATGAAAAAAACACATATAAAAAGATTCTCGGTGGAAAAGTCCCCCCAATTAACATGGAAATTTCGATTATGATCTTTAAATAATATATGAGCAGTTAGGAGGCGGATTGAGATCAAAGAAGCCTCACTTGATAACAACACAGTCCAGGGGCTGGTGCTTTAACCCAATTTCCCCTCTAGGAGACAGAACAGTGAAACTAATCTGTAAGTAAAAAGTCACTCCCTAGCGCAAGACAACAGAACACCTGCCCATGCCCCTGAGTTGTGCACCCCTCCTTAGCTCTCCACCTTCAGCCTGAGCCAGTGAGGTGATTGTGAGGTGTCCCGTGTTTGTACTTGGGGGCTGGGATCCAGTGAATGACTGCTTTTACCTGTAAAACATAATTTAATAAAATGCATTCCACCTGAATCCTGAGGTATTAAATATATCTCACGTTCTGCCAAACATTTACTCTTTTCAAGTACCTCAGTCATTTAACTTGCTGAGATTTAAATTGCAGCCACCTTAATTTACATATGTAAGCATATACGTCTCAAAAAGAAAAAAAAAAAAAGGAGAAGACTCAGAAAGTGAATGGCCTACATTGTAAAACGCACAAGGACTCAATGCCTTTGGTCCGAGGGGCAGGCCTGACGTCTGCCTAGGACACTGCCCTCCAACTCTGTTCCAGCCTCGAGCTCTCAGTCAATAAAGTCATTGTTCAGGGCACAGATGTATCGCTGGAGTTGTCTATTGTGGCCCTTCCATCTCAATTCAGTGCTCCTGCCGCCTGAGTCTCCCCTGAGCTCTTTTAAATGAGGCCAAAAAAATGTATCTAAATTACACCATTTACCAAAGTGAAGAAAAGATCTTTCTTTGGTATGTATAGGAGTTGATGCCACTTATTAGGCATCTCAAGGTGGTAATTTTGAAAGTCTAGACTGGTTTGCATTTCTCAGTGTCTGGTGGTGGGTACAGAGGGGCCTCAGATCAGGGTGGCGTCTTCAAAAACTGACTCTTCCTGGTGAGCGAACACCCTGCCAGAGGGGTCCGCAGCATGTGTCCCAGCCCCTGAAGAAAACTGTTGGAGGAGCAGAGCTGAAACCAAATTCAGTATCAAACTTTGAAAACAAAGGGGATATGAGAAATAAAAAGGAAATCGTACACCAGCTCAAGGACTGGGGGGTAATGCTGAATTCAAGACTCTTATTCTGTCGTTTCTCTTTGAACGCTATTTTGGACAAGGGCAGATCACTCCTCACTATGCTCCCTCTGCTTTGTAAACATAAAATGATTGTGCTTTTCCTGCAGGCTGCTTCCAGCCCTTATCACACCAAGATCTCCTGTTCGTCTGCAGTCCTTCCTGTTTCAAGTTTCCAGGCAGTTAATTCGGCCTGCACTGAGAGCAAGATGTAGGTCAATGGTGTAGACAGCACATTGTCCTCCTGATGGCATCTAAGGCCTGCCCTCACCTGGTGACGTCCTGAGGACTGCCCATCTGTGCCGCTCATGTTCTGTGGGGCTGGGCGCTGCAGAAGGGGAAAGTGCTTCCCCTCCCCCCACTGCGTACTCTCTGAATAAAGGAGTCCTTGACACTTGGTCCCTTGTTCCCAACCCCATTTAAAGGATTAAATGGTCCCTGAGACTGGAATCATAATTTGTGACTTTAAGATGTTATTAAGCAAGTAGAAATCATGCCATAGGATATTTCTGGAACACACTGAAGAGTTGTATGTGATGGTTTCTTAATATATAACATGCATCTGAAAGATCAGCATTCATTTTATTAAATGGCTAGAGTTTGATTTCCACTTGAAATATTTTCCTGAAGGAAAACAAACAGATCTCTAAATAAAATACGAGATTGAGCCATCATTAAGTAACCTCGAACTCTTTATAATAAAGTTTGAGCAAGTCCTAGTATGCCTCATGCTACTTGTGACGTGTCAAGATATCAGACCCTGGTGGAAATCACAGTCCACATGGTAAGTTTCATAAGCAGCAGCTGCCAGAGGCCCAAGAACTGCGAGGCCAGCAGTGTTCTCCGCCTGTGTCCAGCCTCCATCTCCAATGAGTATAAACTCCACATGAGATTCCACATTATTCCTGATTTTTCTGTGAAACATCTGCTTCTGAAATCGTGGGAGACAGTGTCCTTTTCAGAGCAGCTAATGGAAGCCAGCCTGTTAGTGGCACTGTGCAGAGATTAGGGAAATGAATGGGATCATGAGGTTATTCCTTTGCCCACATATCGTACAGATCAGGGGATCTAGGAATTAGTATCCATGCACAAAGGAGCAATCACGGGTTAATAAGTTCACAGCATATTACTTTTTTTCACAATTTTATCAAGTTTGGGTCCAAACAAATTGCAGATAATTTTACGTTATCTTTTGTATTCTGAGGGTATTGAGCTCAAAGACAATTAGCATTCCAGGGAATAGAAATTTTTCAAATTAAATGTTCTGCTCAAACTGGAAACCAGCCAAGCTGCTCTCTAAAAATATCAATTTAAAACCAGTGCTTTCTAAAACAGTGAGAAGAAGATCTTTGTCTGCTGGAGACAAATGGTCCCCAAGTCCTTAACGTATGTGTCTCACATCCCAACTGTATACAGCTCCAGTCGGACGGGAGAAGCCTGTGCTGCCAATTTTCTCCTGCATCTTTTGTGTTCCTTCTCCTCAGTCTCTTCTCGCACTCCTGGGAATCAGTGGTGAGGCTACTGTGATGTCAGCTTTGAGGTAATGCTTCAAGAATGATGACGTCAAGTATCACTTTGTTGTTGTTATTTTTATGCAATTTTAATCCTGAAACTGCTTCACTTTTGTTACAAAACATTTTCCTTAAAAAAAAAAACCTACCTTTTTTGATGAAAGCAATACTGCAGTGACTTTGGTTTTATCTTCATGTGGGAGGTCACCATGGAAATTTGCTTATGAAAAGCATGAACATTTCTCCTTTGTAGGAGTTACCATTATAAGAATTTTTACAAACCGTACTTTACAGATCCAAACTAGGAGAGTGTGAACCTTTTCCAATAATCATATTTTAGACTTATAGAATTATATAGAATGATTAAATAGATAGAAGTCTGGTGTGGAGGCACATATCTGTAATCTTAGCTATCTGGGAGGCTAAGTTAGGAGGATCACAATTTTGAGGCCAGCCTGGGCAATGTAGTGAGGCTCTGTCACAAAATAAAAAAATAAAAAGGACTGAGTATGTAGTTCAGTGGTAAAGTGTCCCTGGGCTCTATCCCCAGGACACACTGACAGATAGATAGATAACTAGATAGACAGACAGACAGACATAGATAAATAATAGAAAGATGATGTATGGGGAGATGAATTGATAATAGGTGATGGACAATGGATGGACAGGTGGAGGGTCCATAAGTGCAACGTAAACTGTGGACTTCAAAGTACCACCAGCAGGATGCTGCCAAAAACAAAATGGAGGTTGGATCACACTTCAGATTCGAAGACGTCACCAGTTCCTATATAGCCAGGGAAATGACTGAAATTATACACATTAACTTCATTTTAAATGGCAGCGTTGGTTTGGGCTAACAACGTGAAAAGGTCCATGGCAGAAGCAGCTTGCTTTCCATTCCTTTCTGACCATGTTTCCAAAACCTCTGGCCTTCCCTGTTAGGTGGCCTCAGAAGCAAACACTCTGAGGCCCACGTCTACACTCCCAGCCCATCTTCTCCCATCGTTTTTCTAACCCTGTTTCTAGCAGAAACAGAATAATGGAGGTTATTTCTCTACATATCCAAGGAAGGAGACTAGGGAACAAAAGTTTGTGTTTTCAAAAATGCCACTGATAGGATGGGTATGTACTCACTTCTGTTTAAAATCCTGGACTCTATTTTGAATTTCTTGCAATTCTCCTCCATGTTCACATTTCTGGACCCCCCCCCAGACAGCTGAGCCGTGGCGTGGGGGTGGGATGCAGAATGCAGGCCTGGAGCTGGCCCGAGTCTTGGGCTCTCGCTCACACCCATAGAGCTGGTTTGTGAGCCTTAGTGTTCATCACTTAACATAGAAAGGGCTCCACGATATGATGCTCTTGGAAAGGATCCTGGAGAAGAGTCTCTGTGTTATTTACACTGATCAGCTCGGGTACAAAGAGAGGGCCTCCCCGCATCACCCTCTTTGGGCTCTCTCTGACCCATTCTGACCCATGTTTCCTAAGGTGAAAACTCTTTTTTTTTTTTTTCCCATTAGAGGATACTTCACCTCTCTTTTTCTCACACAGTCTGAATCTCAGTGTTTCACGTCTCCTCTACTCTGACACCTTCTCACGACAGATCTAGGACCAAACAAGCCCTCTCCTCCTCTTGGATCAGCTGCCTTCTTGGCCACCATGTCTGTCGGGCTCATCTGTGTGGCCCCTGTGTTCCCCTTGCTGGGAGTGAGTCTCCCTGACTTCCTGTTTCCAAATCCGTGTCCCTGGAAAGCCCTGTTCGGATTCTGTGGGGTCCTGAAGCACTCATAATGCTCTCCCCCTCTGGCTCTCCAGAGTCAGGATTTCTATGGCCAGTGACCTCTTCTGCCTTCTGACTTTTATTTTATTCAGTAACTTTTTGCTTAGTGCATGATTTATGGCCACGATCACTGCTTCTCCCACAGGGGATGAATTCCAAAGAATGAGGACACTGCGTCCTATGCTTCCTTGAAGTCTCTTACAACACCACCCTCAAACCGGAAGGATGTTCGTGTATCTGCAGCATATGGGATATGCTTGGGAAATTCTTGTGGCCAGCCAGGAGCAGCCAGGACACACACTCATCATTTCAGCAACATAGGAGGATCACGAGTTTAAGGCCAGCCTCAGCAACTCAGCAAGACCGAGTCTTAAAAAATAAAATAGATCATTATATCCAAAATATTCTGCGATTGTTCTTCTTTGTCTTAAAAAAACATTCTTCCATTTTGCACTAGGAAAGTGTATCTCTTACCTATCCTGTAGGTCGTGATGGGGGTTTTCCACATCACCTTCTAACAAAGCTAAGATAATAAGTGACTCTGATTTTTGGAATCAAATCCTTGTGCAAGTGAGGTGGCTTGCAGTTCATCTTTTTCCATAAGACTGAAGGAATACACCATCCAATGGTCAGATGACAGATTGTAGGTGATAATTTCTGAAGATAATCCCCTGTGTAGTGTCCCAAAGCATAATTCAACTATGTAGTTCACTAAACTTCAAAAAGTGTTTGCTTGCTAGATGCCTACTTTGTTCAAAATCATCATTCGGGGAGGAAACAGAAGGAGAGGAATGCAGATAATTGAATAACTCATCAACTGTGTGGACGATAGATCAGACTAACGAGTAGCCAACACAGGTCAGAGTGGAAACTTGCTAAACATGCATCCAAATAACCATGTGATGGTATGGAAAACAAGGAGATGGGTGTTCTGATTGTGCCCACAGGACAGGCAGCAGGATTCACAATCTGAGTTGGATTTTGAATAAAAGAGAGAATTTTCATGGAACAGATCAAATATGAGGTTGTTGGAAAGATAGATGGACATGAAGTTAATCATGTTTAGAATGCTCTTGGGAGCTTGGAAATTGGGCTATTGCTTTTGGCCCCAAACCAGATTGATAGACCATACATTAACACACATTCCTTCAAATAATTTACCCACCTGTTTGTGCATTTAAATTCATGTTCGTCATTAAATGCAAAGATAGTTTAAGAATAGAGCTTAGTGAATCTACTTCTAGAAATATTTCTGTATTCTATTTTAAAATAAAGTACTTAATACATATTTGAGTGAATGCTAAGGTATGCAACACGCTTTTCAGCCACGTGGTTGTCTAGAAGCAGGGTGTGTGGAGAACGTGGAGTGCGGCTACCTTAGGAACATCCTACCTGCAGGCTGCCCTGTTCCTTCCCAGGGCCAGCTTTGGGGGTCTGGAGCAAGGTGCTAGGACACAGAAAGGAAGTGAGATGTAGGTTGAAGGAGAGGCACCTCCACAGCTAAGAGACAGAGCTCTTGGTGTATGATCACAAATAATTCAACTGCATGAAGTTCACTTGAGCTCATGCAAAGCAAAGACATGCAAAAAGGAAACTATGTTGTGCTGGAGAGTTTGTTGCAATCCTTGGCCAGGATGCTTGAGAGATAGGCTTGCTGCCTGTCTCCTAAAAACCTCACCTACATACAGCAGGCCTCGCTGAGTGCTTATTGAGTGAACAAGCAAGGAGGGAGGTCAGTGGTAGAGTATAGGCACCCCAGGGCATCGGTGGTCCCGAGGGATGCACTCGACTCCAGCTTCTGACTAACTGACCTCACCTTGCTCTGTCAGTGCTGGTTTATGGGGATACACTGGCATGCAGCAATAATGAGATCCTATGGAACTGAATTGGATAGGTCCTACGCAGGCAGAGGATTCCTCACCTGAAATGCTTGGGACAAGAAAGATTTCAGAAACACAATGAGAGATCCTAGGGTCTGGGCTCTACTCCAAACCTGAGGTTCATTCGCATTTCACACATGTGGCCAGGAGGTAATGTCAGAGGGCGTTTCAGTTTTCCCTGCAGTCAGTCATGCAAGGTCTGGTGTGGAAGTGTCCCCTTGTGGTGTCATGTCAGCATTCAACAGGTTTGGGATTTGGCAGATTTTCAGATCTCAGATTTCTGGATTAAGGGAGCTGAGCCTTTATTGATTCAGTGAATTCTAATAAGTATGAGTGTGTGCATTCAATAACCCTATACTGATTTCTTTCAAATGCCTTGAAAAATTAGGCCCTATTTACACCATGTAAACAGGCATTTTGAGAGGAAGGGGTTATGCTAAGTAAGAAAATATTTCTTAATTACTGTCGTGTTGGCAATACGTAGCATGGATTCAAATCAATGACAGCTTTGACAAACCCTGCTTTGAAACGTTAGCTCTGCAGTAGAAACCCTCTCACCCTTTTATTTGTAGAAGATCTGGAGTTGGCAAAGGGATGTGATGGCCCAGGAATGATTGGAGATATTGGATTACTAGCACAGAAAAGCCTCTGTCGCCTGAGTACCATGGAGACAGAGGCAGCACAGGTTTCGCCGACACCTGGCTGGGTGAGGGAAGCCCAGCTCTGCCGCTCGGGCCTGATTTTGGTCTCTTCATCTCCACGTAGCTATCTGCAAAAGTGCACACTCCGAGACCCTTAAGGTCACAGGCAAGACTGGCACGGCATTTGGAGCGTTAGACGTTAGACTCACTCAAGCGTGCCAGGTACGTGATTTGATTTAGTGATCTTTTTCGTGTCTTCAGGACTTTGAATGGGACCAGCAGGTTCTCAGAGTTATGGGTCGAATCACAATCTGTAAAAATAATTACCAATTGATTTTAAGAGAAAGCAGGAGCGGTAAGGACATTAGCAGGCCCGTGATGGATGACTTTTAAAAGAGCCTCCTGTGGTCCCTCTCTGACCACATCCGCAGCAGCAGCCCCTAGCCACTGAGAGGGTGCAGGTCCAACACCCCTGCACATGCATGTGTGCTTGATGAGTCTCACCCAGGAGCAGGGAAGTGGGGAAGGCGAGGAATCCAGCCTTGTGTACTTTCCATTCAGAACTCGGGGCAGCTGGGTCAGTGATGGCTAACGTGGGAAACAACAGCCCACCGTGCCTGAGGCCCAGCTGCGTTCCTCACAATCAAAGTTGGACACAATCACATGCTGTGCCCCTTGTGTACAAAGTGCTTTAGCTGCAGGAGCACAGTGCCCTCTTGGGTTGACCCTGTTTGCTCTTCTCTGCAGGGAAGGATTGATGTCTGCCATCTGTGATCCACCATGCCTGGGGAGGAGGTTTTGTGTTCCAGAAAAGCTATTTACCTGAGGTACTTGAACACTGCCTGTGTATCCCTGCGCTCAGGAAGATGCTGTGCTTGCTCAGGGGCGTTGGCCCACCTCTTCCAAGGGAGCAAGGCTAACAAAATGGGAGGGAACGCGCCTTACAGAGGCTCCCATTTCTTGGCCTGAATCCTCTGGCAAATTTGAGATGGGCTTTTGATGTCTCATTGATGTGGCTGAATCATCATTTCATGGGAATAAAAAAGTGAATACTCATGATAACATCACAGAGTGGGAATCAGTGAATCTGAGATGCTTGTGGCCAGAAGTGTTGAGACGTTATGGTTCTGCAGATTTGGGATTATTTGCATAGATGTTACTGGTGTGAGTACTGCTAAAATGAAAATATGAAATTCAAAAATCTCCCAAATCTGAAACTTTTTGAGCATCATGTTGCATTAAAGTTTGAGATTTTGGAGCATTTTCAACTTTGGATTTTTGGGTTAGAGATGCTCAACCTGCATTACAGTGAGGTCCTCACAAAGTCTTTGAAGATAAGATGTTTCAGAGATAAGACCCTTTAGAGATGGCATCTTTCAGGGATTGTGAGGCAAAATAGTGAGCAGGTTGCGCTCTGTGGTTGCACAGATCCTACTCAGAACTCAGTTGCTCCACGACCTTGACTACTCCCCTGGCCACTGGAATTTGCCTTTGCTAGTGAGGTTTGGATGGTAACACCGCACACCTCCCCGCCTGGTGGATAAGACAAAGTGAAGCAATGTGTATGCAGAACTCAAAGGCACCAGCACAGATGCCAAGTATCTAAATGGACCCGACAGAATCATCTCTGGATGCTTAATAAGCACCTGTTAATAGTATTCACCAATACCATGAAGGACAGTGTGACTTTATTCAGTGAGGAGACCCTGCATAAGGCACGGCACCACACAGTACACTAATACTGCTGTATCTGGCAGTTTGAATTCAATGGTAACCTCAATTCCGAGATGAGAGACTTTAGAGTACTGAATATCAAAGATCACTTATCAAAAAAATCTGTGCAATTATTTTTGACAAAACTATGAACCTCAAATATTTTCTTTTTGATAAAAACAACTACCAAAGAACAATTTGGAACAATTCCAAAGAGCAATTTTCCTATTTTGCCAAAAGAATTGTTACTCAGTAAGAATTATAAGAGCATTTCTAATCTAAACTTCCATTTGGTAGAAAAGAAGGCAGAGGCCTGGGCGGGCCTGCAAGACTCACAGAGCTGTGGCAGGCCTGGGCAGCCGAGGGCCTTCTGTTCCTCCCTGATGACGTTCATGACCCGCTCAGGGTTTCTACTAGATATTTAAAGAAGTTAATCTTATGTACTTTGTTCTTTTAAGAAATAACTACCATTTCCCCCAATTTTCTTATTTATGAAAGTCATGGATCCCCATGATTGGCAGAAAGGAAAGAAGGAAGGAAGGAAGAGAGGAAAGAAAGATAAAAGAAAACAGGGAAGTCTTTTCCTCTAAAACCAGCAGCTGCACAGTCTGGCTCTGTCCGTGACTCCGCTCTGGACTGTGCTCTGTGACCAGGGCTCCTGCCTCCTCCTCCCCTCCCTCCTGTCCTCCTGATGACTGTTGTTTTCTAGCTCTGCTCAGCTGCCCGCTGTCTCCAGGGCCACTCCTCTGGGTGCCTGTGGTGCTCACTGCCATCCCCCATTGCGATACCTCCGGGCCCTCTTTGGTGGTGCTGCAGTGGCCTGTGAGCTACAGGCTGCTGCCGATGGTGGCGGAGGGACTTTGGGAAGTGAGCCTAGTGCCAGTATGACATGGCCCTTCCTCTCTCTTTGCTTCCTGGTTGCACCAGGTGAGCATCTTCTGCCTCCTGCTCCCACCATGGGGTGCTGCCCTCCACAAGCCCAAGAGGAGCAAAGTGACCATCGGGAGACGAAGCCTCCCAACCCCTGGGCCAACAGACCCAGTTACTCAGGCTTCAGCATCCTTCGAGTTCACTCTGAGAGAGACCAGTGGTGCTCCTGGTATCCATCTTTATTTCACCCAGTAGAGTGTTCTGGGCACATTCATTTGGTTTTAGAGTACACAGCTCCCTTCTGTTGAAAGGCTGAGAGTGTCCCATCGGATCTGTTGCCCACGTTTTCTCCATCCACTCATGAGCTAGTGGACATGGAGGTGGGTTCCTGCCGTGGTCACTGTGGCAGTGCTGCAGTAAACCTGGGCGTGCTGCTGTCTCTTAGGCACTCTGTGGACACATACCCAGAAAGGAATTGCAGGATCACATGGTAGTTCTTTTTTTTTTTTTTTTAAGAAATTCCACACTGCTTTCCATAATGACTGTACTAATTTACATTCCCACCAACAGTAACAGAGGGAATACATTTTTTGATTAGTGCTTCTCTTTCACTGCAGTGCAAACATCATGTCAATTTTTCTCACTGTAGACAATTAACTATCTGATGTGTCGGCCCAGTAAACACAGGTCAAGTGGAGGTGTGGAGAAGGTTCCATAGACATCAGATAATGCCCTCCATGCAGAGAGAAGACCCCAGAGCAGACATAGCAGGTGCTTTGCCCAAGAATGTTTCATTTTCTAGAAGCGGCTCTGGGTAGAAAAGAAATCCACCATCAACCAATCCCCAGTTCCCAGGCCAGCCCTCTGTGCTATATCCGGATATCATGAAGGTCTCTACCACTGACAACAAATGGATTGATGAAAAAGAACACAGGCTGGGGGCACTATTCAGGGAAATTGCGTTGCTATTTCAGGGACACTTGCATTTCTTTTTAAAATTTGCAATCGGGATGTTATTTTAAATAGAAGTCTTCCTTGAGGCGCTCTGTGGTGTCCAAGCCTCTAGCATTGCATTAGTGATGCATTTAGAAGTTGTTAGTTCGCCGCTAGGCATGCTCCACTCTAAGGAAAATCATCCTGAAAAGATTCAGAATGCTAAAAAGCTGAGTAATTCAGTGTCGGAAGTTACATGAAGTCCTGATTTATGCTGTACATTTTTTGCAGTCAGATTACCAGAGAGCAAAGTCAGACCTCACCACACCCTGGGCCAAGTGCACCCTGCCTGTTGAGGGATGCCAGGTGGGAGACTCGGGGGATCTTCATCTCATGCCAACAGTCGTTGACTTTCCATGTTCATCAGGGCCTTGAAGGTGGCCTTTATTTCCTTAAAACTACACACCATCTCATGAGGTTTCAGCTTGTGAGAGGGGCTGTGTTTGTTGCTGTGGTGCGAAGGGGTCGAGGGACACTGCTCAGAGCTAGCTTGCAGGGCTGCCATGACAATTGCAGCAGATGCAACGGTCCACACCAAGGCTCACGAGTCCCTGCAGGACAGGATCCTCCACATCACATGATGCTGTGAACAGGGTGTCCGCAGGCTCCATCCTCATTGCAGGATATGGTGACATGGGCTTCCATGTGCCTTTGTCAGCGGCCCAGTTCACAGCCTGGTGGTTGCAGGGTTGAGGTCTTGTTTCCCTGCTGGCTGTCATCGGTTTCAGGAAAAGCCAGATTCTTGGGGTGTCTGCTTCCCCAGCCCCAAAGCCTGCAGTGGGGACTCAGCCCTCCCCGTTCGGAATCTTCCCTCAGCTTCAAGAAGAGGCCTGCCTCTTGTACATTAGCTTCCTTCTAACTCCACTCAGAGAAAGGTCTCTGCCTTTGGGGCTTCAGTGATTAGATCAGGACCCATTTGAAGATCCTGTCTACTCTCCCTTTTGGAAAGTCTGAGCATTAATTGCATCTAAATCTATCTTGAAAGTGGTCCAGCCACGCAGTGTTTCACAGTGTAGTCACCAGACCTGGGCTTCAGCCTGTGGACCTTGTGGGCTGGGCTTTGGCATCTTTTTTGACCCATGACATTCCTAACCTGGGAGCTAATATTACAACTGTAAAGAAAACAACTACCACAACCAAAACAACAAGGGTACATTTTCATCAAAAGCAAATACTTCACTGTGAAGCAGGCTCATATTTCATCTAAAGGGGTTCATTGCAAGATGGGGTGGACGGGC
Organism: Marmota marmota marmota; assembly: GCF_001458135.2. NCBI lineage: Eukaryota > Metazoa > Chordata > Mammalia > Rodentia > Sciuridae > Marmota > Marmota marmota. The sequence continues at coordinate 1,995,385 of NW_026000224.1, read as the reverse complement.
AGAGTATGGAGGGTTGCTGAGACCTAAGGGATACTTAGAGTGAGGCCCAGCGTTTCCATCGAGGCAGTGTGGAGGAAAGTAACTATGCTGGGAACACGCTCTATTTCAACGTAATCATAATTTTAAAATTAACAATTTTAAAAAGAGCAAAGGCTTCAAGTCTGCTCTTGCATGGGATATGAACGCAGCATTGAAGTGGTGTCGTCTACAGCATCATCACTGTGTTGTCAAGATTCCAAGTGGATGTAGAATTAGGCCTCATAGTGATGTTTATGACACTGATATGCCTTCTGTAAAACGGAGGCAATTTAACAAACATAAATCAGAGAACTAGAGGTCGGCCGCTGTTTTTGGTGTCTCCCACCCATATTTACAAATAGGGTGCTGAGATCCCCAAATGTCTCCATTTAGGAAGAATACACAACTTAAGAATTCACTGGAATTAGGGTCAGGACTAGAACTTTGACTATGTGGCTGACTGCCACCACAGGCATGCTCCTCCCCCGAGACCTGTGTGCTCCTCCGAGTCCCCGAGGGGCCCAGCATCAGTAATGGTGATGGAATGACAGTGTGGATGACACAGAGCTTCTGCCTGACAGGACCGACCCATTACCTCTCAGCACACCTAGGGGAGAAGGGTCATTTTGTTTCCTGTTTTCCAGGCCAGTGCAGGAGCACAAGCAGCCCAAGGTCATGTGCATCCCCAGTGCTTGTGATCCACAGAACAGGCAGGGGGGCGCCGGGACACCAGAGCTCCTGTCCTTGTCTTCAGCTCTGTCTGATCCCTGGAGAGTAAACTCTCACACTGGAAGATGCACTTTCTGCTAGCAATGGTGGAGTGCACTGTGGGGAAATATTGAATAAAAAACTAGTGGATTCAAAAATCCAAAGTCAGCCAGGTGCACGCCTGTAATCCCAGGGCCTCCGGAGGCTGAAGCAGGAGGATCGTGAGTTCAAAGCCAGCCTCAGCAAAAGTGAGGCCCTAAGCAACTCAGTGAGACCCTGTCTCTAAATAAAATACAAAATAGGGCTGGAATGTGGCTCAGTGGTCGAGTGCCCCTGAGTTTAATCCTCAGTACCAAAAAAAAAAAAAAAATCTGAAGTTAGGTAAAGCACTCCTTCTTTGAATAATTAATATGAACTTGTGTGAAGACCAAAGTTAAGTCATAGGCAGAGAACCGACAAGTGAATGATCGAGAGGTACCCACACCAGCCTTTTTTGTAAGATGGAAGCTGTGCCTTCAAAAATGACTGGGGGCTTTGGGTCCTCAAAAGTCAGAAATTAAACCAAATCCAAATAGCTTCTTGTTTTTGCACTGACTGGTTGACAGATGTCCTGCTGCTCTTGGGAGCCGGGGCAGCATGGCCGAGATTCTCGGAGTTCTGGGACTGGGCATCTTGTTGGACTGCTCCCTCGAGCCATTTGTATAATTCTGTTTTGAGAAAGTTCCTTTTGCTTTCACCCTGAGTGCTATGTTCACATCTCCGCCAAGGGAGATGGAGGGTCCTTGACCAAGTTGTCTTTGTCACTTTGGATTCTTGCAGCTACGTGCCTTGCTCTCATGTGGCCTTGATGATCGTTCTTTGCACACTGGTATATAAGTAGAGTGAGCATCATGGACATGACTGTGTCTCTCCAAATACAAATACAGCAACATTAAGGGTGCTATTCATGGCAGCCATCTACACGACCTGCTGTAAACTCCCAAGGCAGAAACTTAAAAACAGAAATTTTAGAAAGAAAAAAAAAAAAAAAAAACTTTAGAAAGAAATTAGATCATGATGGTTTGAAACTCACCAAGGTCTTTTTCCACTGAGTTTGCAACTCCCAACCCTTCCGCTCTGCTCTCCTTTCCTTTTATAACAGCTAGCATTCCTAAGAGGTGAAATGGTAACACTCGCACTGCCTTTCCTAAGTGAGTTATAGTAATGGAGGTAGATTTATCAGAAATAAAGGAAAAGGATGAGTGAGATCAGAAAACAGAGGCTTATTTACTCCTACCGCATCTGGAAAAGCCACACAAGAAATAGAAACTGATCTTGGTAGCAAGTACAAGAGCCAATGAGGACCATCGATGGCGATGTGCTAGATATTTATTCACATATCCCATAAAGCTTGAAGTAAGTTTTCAACACTGTACTGAAAGGATTAAAGTATCATTATGTCCTGAAAATTGTACATTAATATGGATTTAATGCAGCACATAAGTTGGAGAATAAACAGGCTGGATCAAGACCTATTGCATTCTGGATACGCAACAAAGAGCAAGGAAAGAGTTAAAATAACACCTGCAAGTCCAACTGCCCTGGGAACCCTGCAGCCATTTTCCTATTATTTTAAACACTGACTAGGATTTCATCTCTTTGTCATTTCCAATTTTGGGACTATACCTAAAGTAGAAAGAGGGAGTCTGAGGATGAATCACAGAGAAATCAGAAAGATCAAATCAGGTCAAGAAGCCGATCTTGGGAGGAATCCAGGTGACAGGTGCAGGGAGCAGAGGAGAGGACCTCTGTAATCTTGGTGGAAAAGTGTCTCACAAAGGGAGCATGAGAATTTCTGAACTTTTATGAGCAGCAGAAGGAGAGGAACAAGATCTGAATAGGGTGAGCCTCCAGGAAGAAGTTGAAACATTGGAAAAGTACAGGTCACACACACAGAAGTCAGTGGCTCGGGGACTTGAGTCCCACCTCCCAAGGACAGAGCGTAAGAGGCAGCGCTGCAGGAGTGACCCACAGTATCAGGAAGGACCGGCGGGTCTCCAGAGAGGGTCCTGTCCACCACACATCTCTGCGATATGTGTGTTGGGGAGGGGTCCCCTTAGGAAGGGGTCCTCTAAAACTCAACCAGAAAGTTTTCCTTGATTTTGGTCGGACAGTGTCCCTCCGCCCTAAGGAGCAGGGAATGCTGACAGAGAAGAGGCGAAGACCAGTCTCCTGGGTTAGTCCACAGACAGAGGACAGCCCTCAGAAAGCTGGCCCCAGGCCTGGAGGAAGCACCCCAGAAAAGCCATGGTGCAAACCCGGTACTCCAGCACTCCTCGAGAGCTTGCAGAAGTGATGATTCTACCTCAGAGCCTGGGGACTGGGAACAGCCTGTGCCACAGGACACTCAAGGTCAAAACCTGAGCAAAACCCCACTGCAGAGGATCGGGCCTTGGCCACATGGGATTAGAAAAGAGCACACTGCCCCAGCTGGGGCACCCCGTATTTTCACAAACGTTAGGATAAGGGGAAACTTGGACTTATTTCAAATCTACCCTGAAAGCTTAAAGCAACAGGAAGTAAAATGTGACACTACTACTATTGTCTAGTCAACCTTTCTGCTGCTGTGACCAAAGACCTGACAAGAACAGTTCTAGAGGAGGAAATGTTTATCTTGTGGCTCACGGACTTGCGGTCTCAGTCCATAGACAGCTCCTTCTATTCCTTGGCGCTGATGCAAGGCAGAACATCATGGCGGAAGGATGTGGTGGAGGAAAGCAGCTTGAGAGATCACGTCAGAGAGCACAGAAACCCTAAGCTCAGCTCACCAAATACACAGCCCAAAGGCACACCCCAAAGACCCCCCTCCTCCAGCCACATCCCACCAGCCTGCAGTGACCACTCGGTTAATCCCAGTCAGGGGATTAATTCACTGATTGGCTTAAGGCTCTCATAACCCCCCACTTCACCTCTAACCTTCCTGAATTTTCTCACACATGAGATTTTGGGGGACACCTTCGTCTACACCATAGCAACTCCTAATTGTTGAAATCACATGGTGCTACTACTTTACTGCAATTAAATTGTTCTCATGATGCCTTGGTGACCTATGATGGCCCTTCAGTTATGAGACAATCCTGGAGAGCAGGATGCAGGGCTGTGAGGAGGACCCAGCATGGAGGGTTCCAGGCCCCCTCTAGGGAAGAAAGTACTGCATTTGTGTGCATTTTGGTATGCCCCTGTTGCTTTTCAGCAAAAAGCTGCCAGCTTAACCACACCTCCAGGTATCATTACATGGAAAATATTTAACAGGACACTTGTGGTTACTAGCTGATAAAAGCCAGGAGGAAAATCAGGTAGGTTGAATTACAGAGCACTGTGCTTAATTCTAATTTTAATTACATTGCAAAATAAAATTACTCTCAGTATTATATTTTTGAAACAGTTATCCAATACAAAGCATATTATTTCAGAGTCAGGCAATTTCAATTTTTAATTCTATACTTGTAGCAGTTTCTAATTTTGTGGCTTCTGCAAATCACCTATTTTCAGCCTAGTGTCTTTAAAATTAGATAGTAACACTTCTTTTGTAAAATTACTGAGAACAATGAAGACACTGGTGTTCGTAGAAGCACTGTATAAGCTAAGATTTATTTGTCAGTATAAGTTTAGTTTTTCCTGGGCTGGGTTGTACCTCGGTGGGGAGCATATCCAAGGCACTGGGTTCCATCCCCAACAGTGCAAAATATGAAGAAATAAATTTAGTTGATCCTTACAAACTGTGGGATCGATTCCTGCCTAGTGAATTTTCTGTGGGTGTGTATGATGAACTCCAGCCCAGTTTAACTAGAAACATTTTACTTAGATCAGTCATTCATAATGGCGCTGCCAGAAAATGTATTCGCAGTGAGCTCCACATTGAGATAGATAATTAAAAAGATTGGATTCAAACTTCCTGCTTTACCTTGTGATTGTTATTTTACCAGAGAGAGCTCAACCACACTGAAAAGCAGAGCATTCTCCCAGGAGCAGGCTGCAAGGCAGGGAAAGAAACAATTAAGTCTAATTGACTCAGCAGGTGGGTCAAGCCAGAAAGCTGGTCTAGTCAACAGGAGTGCCTTTGCCAGATGAGATGTCTGTTGTGAGCTGAGGGAGGGTGGAAGGGAGCGCCTGGCCCAAAGTGTGTCTCCTGTTAGGTTTCAGCTATTAGGGAAACAGGGGCACCAAGGTTACTGTAATAAAAATCAGAATTATACATAATCAAACAAACGACTGTATCCTTAAACATGACATATTAAAAATAGTTTAAGATTTAAATGCTTTTTAATCGGCTAGTTCTACATACATACAACAACCTATGGAATCTTTTTAGAGAACTGCTTTAAAAACATTATATTCGTGTGTTTCAAAAATGCAACACACACACACACACACACACACACAAATGGACTCATTGTTGAGACGACCAGAGAAGCCCATGTCTTCAAGGCATTAGGTGTTATGTCCAGGAGTCTCAAGCAAGGTGAATGTGTGTCCCACTCCTGAGCCTCTGAGTGGTTCTTCCCCCTGGAACTATGATCTACACACTGTGATTCTGCTCTGAGACACAGTTGCTTGAGTTGTGGCCAATACCACTGTGTTAAGTTTTTGGCCAGTACTTACAGATCCCATTTAGATGGCAATTCAAAGTTAAAATTCCAAGGTATTAAATATATTTGCAACACTAACAAATTAGTTAGCCTACTATACACATACAGCATATATTGTACATATAAGTAAGTAGAAATAGGCATCAAATCTAAACTACATGCTTTGTTATTATGAAATACCGTCACATGATTGAGAATTCTTATGTGGATTAATATCCTCATTTACCCTTATTGGTTAATAATCTAGATCTGGATTGACAAACTCTGGTGCATAGGTTGTTCACCTATTTTTGCAAATAAAATCTCAGGGTAGTTTGGGAAATATTATACATGGCCTCATACCTTCATTCTTTTGAATATTTCCCCACAAATCTTAGTTCTTTTTTTCTCCCTAATTCCTTTGCATGTATTCTTACTAGAGACCCTGTGGTTCCTTGGGGGCCCTGGATGTTGGCCATGAATTTTAATGCATTTTCTATGCATGAAAAATACATGTGCAGTCCTCACCACTGTGACAGATGCAGCACAGGCATAGAGCATATCATCCCTCCACAAATCAGTGATATTTTCTGCAAGGAAGACTGCCCTGGAAGTTCCCTGGGTAGAGTTTATGCCCAGGTATCACCTCCTTCAGGACAGTGGATTCTCAGACTTTTCTGGGGATGACGAACCTAGGGTGGCCAGCTTCACCCAAATGAACAGCTTTCTGTCAATCTGTTCCAGTTTTACAATATTGCCATTTCGAATTGAAAGCTCTTATAATGGTTCATCTAAGAGAATGAATTGGGCATTTTTAAAGGAATGCTTCTAAGAGCAAACGAGATGCAAAAGAGATACATTTCTGTTAGGGACTGCTACAAAGTATATGGAGGAATAAAAATTGAGAGTCAGAATATTTGGAGACAATGTGCTTTTCCTGTAAAACAACCATGATGCTAATGTTTAGAGTGTATCCACATTCAGGTGTATAATGGCCTAGATATGCAATAACCAGACTGATATTTTTATTAATATCTATAGATGAATATCTGTATTTGGAAACAAAGTTCCTCTCTGAGGCTACATCTGCATGTCAAACATGTTTTCAGTTTAAAATCTCCAGAATCCCTCTTTATTAACTAACTGAAATTCCAACTTGAAAATATCTTCCAGTAACGGAAAATGGATGCCACCCTAGCTAATATTTTCATGTTAAAGTTCTCCAGCATCATGTGAGACCTAACATTACTTTTCAGTGCTTTGCATTTGTAGAATTCTTCAAGGTTTGCGAATATTTTCACATATATATGTTATATTATTTTTTTAAAAAAATCAAGTGTAACTAACTAAACTGGCTCAAAGGTTAGTTTTCCAAGAAGAATGGATAAAAGCTTTTTCAAACCTTCTTCACTAAAAGCCACACTGGAGTGTGAAGGACAATACTCACAACAATGGGTATTTATGAAGCTCATTACTACTTTGATTTTTCTCATTTCCCTATGCACAATCCTAAACAATGCAGTTAGGGGAAAGGCCCATCATGCAAGGGCAGAAATGTCAAGAACAAAAAACGGTACCCTGTGTCCTTCACAGGATCACAGGAACCACCAGCCCACGGCCTCCAGCATGCTCGGCCGTCTGTGGCACAATGGGTTAGTACTTTTAGAAATTGTCTCTGCTGCAACATTTTATCACTGAAAAATCCAGATGTGAGTGTGGAAATTCCCGGGGAAGTGTGAATAAGAGAGAAATCCTGCTACTGGAGGCTGGCGGGTGCAGGTGCCCTTCAACCCTGAAGACCTGGGCGTTCTGATCCTTAAGTCCTCAGCTTGCCAAGCCTGTCCCCAGATTCCTCCCCCCAGACCCCTGTTTTGTCTCCTTCTACCTTGTTTTTAATGTTAAATAAGAAAATAAGTGCACCTGACTTCCTCTAAAAGGTTACTGTGTAGGTGCATAAGTCCGTGCCTTCTAAGCAAGCGTCATTTTCTCTTCCATTCTAACAACAGGAAGAGCCAAGTGATTCAGTCCTGGAACCCCAAGGTACCGTCCTCAGGAGTGTGCTCTTGGGACAATACACAGTGGTATTACATTTTAGGAACTTTGACTACATCACAGGCACCCTGGGCAGATGTCCAGCATCTTTCACAACCTACTGGGTGCACAAAAGGAAATCACGTGTATAACAACAAACCTGCAGATCATCTTTACAGCTATCCGGAAACAGGCAGGCTGGGGGCCTTTTTGGAGCCCAGACTGTCCCCCTCCCCAGATAGCCTCTGTTTCTACCACATTACCTTTAGCTAATGATGACCTCAAAGCATGAGTGACTTAAATTGTCACCACCTGATATTTCAAAGGAGCTCATTCTGCTCCCCATAGTGGTTGTTTCTTTCAGAGATCTTTTAACTGGAGAAAAGAGAAGGGGATTCCGTGTCTGCTCATCATCACCAAGGTCCTGGTGTGATTGCTTTTGTTTGTTTGTTTGTTTTGTTGTTAACCACATATGGCAGTACAATCCATTTTGACATAATTATAAAAGAGTGAACTATATCTTGCTCTAATTCAGACCCCAATACCTCCCCTTCCCCTTTCCTCCCCCTTGCCCCTGCTCTCTTCCCTCTGCTCTGCTGATCTTGCTACCATTTACCTACAGTTATTTTTAAATTTATTTCTGTTATTTCTGTCCATGATGGTGGGAATCACTGTGGTATATTCACGTTAGGTACAAAGGGAAGTCAGGTCAGAGTCATCCACTGTCGTTCCTTATCCAGCAGTGGCTTCAGCCTTCCCTTCATTCCCCTCGTCTACTCCACTGAACTTCTATTTTGTTACCTCCTTTCAAGAGATGAATAGAAAAAGAAAATGCGGCATACATACACAATGGGGTATCACTCAGCCCTAAAGAAGAATGACTTTAGGACACTCGTCAGTAAATGGATGGATCTGGAGACCATCATGCTAAGTCCCCAAAGGCCGAAGATTGAATAATGTAATTGTGTTTTGTTGTTGTTGTTGTTTTAATCACAAGACATGATGAGACTTCTATGGTGGACAGTTCTTATCATCCCTTACTCAAAGGACAGACAGCTTCCCTGGACAAGGTGGCTGCCACCTGCCAACACTGCCCCTTAGTGCTGGCTTGGACTCTTCTTCCTGGGTCCCACCCTCTGGCAAAGAAGCTTCTCTCCTGGTGCTGCCTTCAGGCTCAGGACTGGTGTCACGTGTCACGTGATGGCTGTGCTTTTTGCCCAACTCACTGATAAGTGTCCCTCAGGAAAGACCGTGGATTGAGGGTACTGTGTGGTGAGGCACAGTGTCTATCAGGACACAGTCTCCACCCAGCTAGGCCGGCATCGGAAACACAAGATCAGCTAGGTGCCTCTCCAGACGGACCTTTCCTTCCCGGTCAAGAATGCCATTGCACACAGGAGATGTGACCCCCACCTCATCTCTGGTCAGCTCCAAGGAACAACATGGCCCAGAGGCCAGCCCTTCACAGGCAGACCACAAGGGCGTAGAAATAAGGAGGCCAGTAGGCGAATTGCAGTCCAGGGCATCTCGTTTCAGCTCTGGGCTCCTTGTCCCTGTTGTGACTGCTCTTCAACCTGAGAGCCTATACTTAAGTGTCCTCAATTTGTCCGACAGTACAATGAGATGGCCCATGAAGAGCCTTTGTGATACTCTGTACGCAAATGTCTTGGCATCCTACGAAAGCTGACTGTATGACTTCTACTCACAGTCGGTCAGTTCTGTAGGATGATTCCCTTCTCACTAAACCAGAAAACTCATTACTCCAGGATCCCATATTATAGGTTACAAAACGAGGCTTAGGACCATTGAGTGACTTCCCCCAGGGGCTCAGGGAGTAAAGGAAAATCAAGACTTAAACCACACTCTATAAAAACGTGTAAGCAACAATAAGATAATGTCTGACTCCAGGACAGCCCTCCCACCTTGCCTCTTGTCTCAGTCTCTATCCACAGCCCACTCTACACCATCTATTTAAAATCACAGTAATGTAAGCAGCGAGAATATGGCGTTCAAAATGATGTCACTATTTTATTTTTGCCATATACAAAAAACGTGAATGTTGCGATTTTAAAGAAATCTCATTTGAGGATCAGAATTGTAGATTTTGATCTATCCATAGATAAACTATAAATATATGCTAAGACATCTTAGTTTTGCACTAGTGAGCTTAGAAATACCTATATTTTTTAAGATATTGAAAATAAACCATGCATGTTCAGCTATTTTTTACTGTGTATTTTTGCACAGTAGCTACTGTGACTCATGCTTTTGCAGATGAGCTTGTCATAAATCTCTTTTTAATTTGAAACCAAAAAAAAAATGGAAATGCATAGATTTTGACTCCATCATTTTCTAGTTAGTATTAGTTACCAAAATTCCTGGTAATATGCATTTTCACATTTACCACCAATTTGATTTTTGGAATCACTCAAGCCTCAAGCTTCTTTCTCAATGAACACATTAACACCACAAAATTTTATGATATGCATCTTTTAACTTTAGAGGCAAAAATACCATATTTGGATTTTTACTGGCAAAACAAGGCCTTAAATCTTCCCTTTATTTTTAAAGCAATAATAACCTCAGATGAGAAATATCTGAGCCAAGTGCAAAGTCATATGGTGAGGCTGATAATCATAGCATTGACTGTAAGTATAAATTCAAACCTCTTTAACAAATTTTTATAAATGAGTATAAAAATCAGTAAAATCTGTAGCTATGGAGTCACAGATTTAGCAAGTCATGAGTAATCCTCACACGCATCTCCCCACCTGAAATTTTATAGATTCTTAAAATACACTTATCACCAGGCCTTGCATGGATGAGAAGAATAATTCTGTTTGGCAGGAAATCAGAGGACACCGATTGACAGAAGAAGAACCAAAGCTGAGATGTGCATGAGGAACTCGGAGTCACAGGGAGCGACGGTGCCCTCCCACCCAGACAGGACCAGCACTGTCCAGGCCAGGGCCTCCCCAGCCAGAGGCACGAGGAGTGGAACGGCATCCAAAGCCTACACCTTCTCCCCGGTGCTAAGGAACCTGTGCTGACCCTGTCAGAACACTGGCCCAGGATCCACCACCTGCCACCATCAAACCCGAGGGGAGACAGCAAGTGTCTCGTGAGAACTGGGGGTGTCTCTGCCTCTGCCAGGGAGGCCTGCTACGGGTTGTCCCTCTCTGGGGTGGCAGTGTCACACTCTTGTGCCTCCGATCTCTCCAGCTCCCTGCTCCAGGCATCTCTACACACAACATAAAACAAGCTGAAGCTAAGCTGTGCTCAAGGGAATGTCAAATGCCAAGTCCCCGAACTTGGGTGGGGCCTGTGAAGAAGCCCCATCTCCCTTGGAGCCATTCTGGGACTGCCCTACAGGTGACTGTGGAACGAAGATGTTGACCCCAGGCAATTCCACCAGATCAGCCCAGGTATGCTTCCCTGATCTATTGCCATGCGTGGAACTGGACCAGGAATGAAATGTGGCTCAAGCCAGTTAGAGAGCCGAGGAGTCCCCAGAGGTGGACAGGGGCTGGCTGGAATGATTAACAGGTGTGCCTCATGGACAATGTGGCACCAAGATGGCACATGGGACCATAGGTGATTGTTCAGGCCTTTCTGACGGAGTGTGGTAGGACTCAGTCTCTGCAGCCTGATGTCTATTGAAGGACTGTCAAGTGCACAGGGAACAAAGGAGAGTTAGTCGATTAAGACTTGCTCCTTGGAGCACAGGCTCGTTCTTACAAAGGGCAGGTTTTCCTTGACATCCCTGAACATCGTGGAGTATTGTAACTGAAGTCGAGGTCAGTAAACACACTTTATCTCCCTTTCACTCTACAACGGGTTATTCCAGTCCCAATTCAAGTATGAAAGCATGGAGCTTCCTGTTGAGGAAAATTCTCTAGCAGGGTCACTTAATGGACTGTAAGAGAAAGAGTTGCAATGGAAGAAAAACTCAATGGCCCAGAGGTGAGGTTTTTGTTTTTGTTCTGTTTATCTCCAAATAGTAGCTAAACTAACTTTTCCCTTAAATTTTAACTGTTGACTGTGGTGGATAGAGCAAATATCTTATTAGATGACAGGAGGCTGTCCCCTCCAACTTTCTAAACTTTTTCTTTTTTCCCTTCATAATGACTTTGTCCTCTCTCACACCTCGTTTTTAACCATTATTTTTCAATTTCCATCATGCCTTTATCAAAAAAAGAGCACAGATCTTTATGTACATTCCAAGGGAGCAGGAGACAGAATGAAGGATGACGTGTTTGTATGTTTACATTGGTTTTAAAACAGACATTGCTGCAAAGATCACCGCAACACTCTCTTCAGATCACATGAAAACAAGGCTCCAGGCACTGCTGTCTGGGCTGGCAGGCAGACTGGAAGGATCCGAGGCCAGTAAGGCTGAAATTCCCAGGGTCTTTCTCCAGCCCTGAAGCAGACCTTTTGGAAATTCATGTTTGTAAAGATGACTAAATTAGCCTCACGGATGGTAAAATACTCAACACTGAAAGGAAAGTCCTCAAGTTTCAACTGGTGTTGGAAATCCTGAAATCAATGCCGGTCACAGAATTATTAGAAGTGGATATTTACATAATGACCAGCAAGAGCCATTTCTCCTGGTCCTGCATGATTTCCATTTCTCAGGGTTTTGTGCTTTTTTTTGGTTTGTTTGTTTGTTTTTGTGGTTGTTGTTTGTAAATCATGTGGAAAATAGAAGAAAAGTTTTCCTTAACCATTTTTGACTAGAACTCCTCACCCCTGGCCCATCAGGCCCTTACTGAAGAGCATGCCACCTCACCATTGTCATTCCAGAAAGAGCACGCTGCCTGGGTCAGGGAAGCAAGTCATGGGTGCCACCATGGCCTTTGGACAACTGGTCTGGGGACGGCCCGAGTTGGTGTTGCAAGGCCAATGCAGTCCAGAAGCAGTTGGGTTCCAAAAGTCCCCTGCCCAGCTAGAGCCACAGACCAGCAGAGGTGTGGGGAGCAGGTGACCTTGACCATGGCCAGAGAGCTTGGTTGTTGGAGCTGCTGAGCTCTTCAATTTGTCCCCTCAACACTGAGCTGGTGGCAGAGTTGTCCCTGGCTGACACCTAAGTACATTGCCTGCTGCTCTCTGTGGTGGAGACCATGCTTTCCAAAGAAACACAAACTGTGAGACCGTATAGAGGGAGGATTGGCCCTCACCAAGCACTTACTTGGTACCAGTTCATCATACATGCTACAGTATTTTAATTCTCACAAAAACCTCAGGCAATGATTTTATCAGTGGGAAAACTGGTACTTAGAAATGATGAGAGGTCTTTTTCCCAATCCTAAGACACAGCAAGCCTTAGATTTGAACCCTGGCACTAACGATACCAAGAGTTGGACACTTGTCAGTCATTCTTCTGCATAGAGGTGTCCAGCAATGACAGGAAAGACCAAGGCTTCACAGGTCTGTGAGTGTGGCTCCTCCAGGTCACAGGTGCCTGGGAAACAGAAAGCCCTGCCAGCATTTCACACACAGCAAACTATCCAAATGCTACTAAGACAGCCATCCTGCAGTGAGACGCATGAGGAAGGGGAAAGATAAACAGCCCATCTAGTTCTAAAAAGGATTTCAAGAATGAGTTTTAAGCCTGGCGCCTCCTCCCGGCCACCACCTTTGCTTTTAAGCAAGAATCTTATTGCACCAATTTGATTCACTAAGGAATTAAACGCATATCCACTTAGGATTCATTTTTGTTCTAGAAATAAATACCCCTGGGGTGGCTGCAGAAAAGGCATTTGTTAAGGGAATTAATATGTACTCACTTCTGACGTGGTTTCTGAGCATCCAGGGGCTTCCTGCTGACTCTGCAAACACCACAGACGCCTCCTTTAACTTTATTGGCAATGAGGTGCAAATTGGCAGCTGGTTGCATTCTGTTTTTAGGCAAGCTACTTATATTTAGGGACCGTTTCAACTACAGCAGTGTGTGTCATTGGAAACATCAATGTTATTATCATAATGTTTGGGTCTCTCTCTGATCTGAATCCAATATAGAATATCTTTATTATTTTTAAACCAGTTCTGTTCTATCTGGTTTTATTCAAAATATGAGAATACTTTTTCTTTACATATATTCAGTCTTTGCCCCAAACCTAGAGTCATACATAAATTTGGCAATAAATTCTAAAACACTCAGGTTTATATAATTCAGACCATAGAAGATGAGTGCTTTTTTTTAAATGGAAATTCATTAAATGAAACAATAGGCAATAGGAAAAAACAAACAAACAAACAAACAAACACTTCTTTAGCCAGTATCCGTTTCAGAGATTCTTTGTTATTGGAATATTTTTAAGGCAATGTCTTGGGCATCCTGTTCAAGCCTAGGGCATCTCACCTTCCTGTTGTACGGAGGAATGAACTAGAGAATACAGTTATCATTCTAATTACTGATGACTCCTAATATGGAATCGCATTTCTGAGAGTGGTGGTCACCCTGAGTCTCAGCCTGCTCAACTTGAAAATGGGAACTATCACTCTGGACCTGCTGTGGCAGCTGTATTTGAAACGTACTGCAAATTTTGTGAGTCACACCCCAGGAGCTCTCTGCTCCTTTTGACTCCAGGGCTGGCCCGTGCCTGGAGTTTGCCTGTGTTGGGGATGGCAGTGGGTGACAGGAGCACAACACAGACAGCGGCTACAGGTGCAGCCTGAGATTAGACAGCAGTGATCCCTTCAGGATCAGCTCTGAAGTCAGACAGCCTGGGTCAGACTCCTCACTGCACAAATTCTTTATTTCTCAGTCCCCAGACTGGATTAGGTGAGCAGAAGAAAATGGCTTCACAGGATTTTTGTAAGAACTAATTGAAAAATGAAATACCATGTAATGTGCTTAGACTAACGCTTGACATGTGGCGAATGTTCAACTACTCTTCCCTGTGGTGGAAGTCACAAACCCAGCCTGACACTGTTTCAGGGTTGAAGGCGACCTCCCTCGTGAGGGTGTCCCTGGTCTCTAGTGCAGGAGACAAAGTCTGTGGTTTAGAGGCTGCAAGATCAGACAATGGAGGACGAGTCCCAGCCCTGTTTCTACGTAGGTGACTGGCACGGTGACAGCGGCTCTCAGACCCTCATGTTCAGAATTGATAGCGATGTATACTGAGAGTTGATGAGATAACATTTGAATGCCTGCCACCTGGTTTACTTTGGATAAATGCCAGTGTCTTTTCTCCTAAATGCCTTTGAACATATGTAGCCATAGCCCTACCTGAATATGTGCATACCCTGAATATGGGACCCATGAGCATCACCAGAACACTGGTGCTAGGAATTGAGAATTTTCCTCAGTCCACTGTAAAGTGCTTTGTGTTTCATTGTTCAATTCTAGCAAACTAGTCTTATTCTAGAATTACTGTATTCCAGAACACTCTCAAGGAAGGAGTGGAATAATTGAGTTAAAAGTTGATTGCATTGTAATGAAAACAACATTGTTCATGAGCACATGTTAAGGTGATTTCTCTTCTTCTGCAAATACTATCATAACCTGGGGGAAAATGCCATGGTGTTCCATGATATTTTGTTTACAGAATATAAGTCTCAATTTTTTCATCTCTTTTGGTATGCTTTTGTCTTTCGGTCCAACCTGCAGAACAACGTTTCTAGATAGTCACCAGATTTGTTGTGCTAAGAACAAAATCATGTACCCCAAACATGACCTCTGAAAGTGCTGGTCACCCTTCCCCCAAGGCTTAAGGCAATAGAGGGGAATGGTAGTGATGAGCAGGGGACTTCCTGGGTGCTTGCAGAGAGCTCCAGGAGCAACACCACCACAAGTCTTCTGGGAAAGTATTCAGTTGCATCGTATTTAGTAATCAATATTCAACTCTTTGACAAACTGGTATGGAAAATATGGAGAGTTCAAAGCAGTGAGATTATTCTGGCTTTGGAAATTTTAAAGCATGAATTTTAATAGTAATGTTCAGTTTACTTGATGTTTCATTGAACTTGAAATATAGGATATTGCAAAGCAAATGCTCAGGTAGAAGACTAATAGCGCATTTATGAAGGTGTGTCGGAGGAACTGCAGTAAGTCAAGCCTGGCTGCTGGACGGTGCTGACAAGCCTGCGGGCTGCTGTCCACAGTCTACTACACTCAGCCCAGGAGGAGTGCAGCCGCCGGCACCCAGGGAGCCTGCAGGAGGCCCACGCTGAGACAGGGGACCTCCGCCTCAGTCTGGCACCCTCCAGAGCCTGACTGAGTGAAATGCCAGCAAGCTCTCTTGCCTAGGAAGGAGTAAATTCATTACTTTAGTTATATTTTTTTAAGTTCAATTTTTAAAAAAATTGATACATAAAAATACAAAAATTGTAGATTTAATTAAAAAGATAGTGACCAGGGCTGGGGCTGGGGCTCAGCGGCAGAGTGCTTGCCTCCCATGTGTGAGACCTTGGGTTCGATCCTCAGCATCACATAAAAATAAGTAAATAAAATCAAGGTATTTTGTCAGACTACAACTAAAAAATAAATATTTTTTAAAAAAGATAGTGATCATAGTGTGGTTTGAGTCCATCTGAGGCTAGTGAGCCTTCTTCACATCACCTGCAGGGGCAAGCCTATCTTACACACGCTCATCACTCCACCATCACACACATAAACACTAACACACAGATGTGCCACACACCGCCACAGACACAAACCAACACACACACATATGCACACATAGACACACACAGACACACATATGCACACATAGACACACATACAGACATAAGTACACACACACCCCACACACATGGGTTTCTCTCTACAAGTCACTGTTACTACCTGTTTTCTAAGAAAACAGAAGTCAGAATTTCTCAAAAATTCCTCTAAAGGTAACATTCTCCTGAGGTGACATTTCCCGAGGGTGACATTTACACTAGATCACTCCACCCAGTGATGGCATTACAGAAATTGAAAATTGGCAATAAGAAACTCTACATTCAGAGGCTTGGATGCTTTCTTTCTGGAAATCTCCTCCTATGTGCTTCTAACACTCTCCTGCCACCCACCCTTCCTTTTCTCCTTCCCTTCTTCCTATAGGTATTTAGAAAAGAAGCACATTAGATGTTAGGTTTATGTAACTGAACCCAGTGCAACAATAGGACATGTGAACTCCTCAGCTGCCCTGGGAATGCATGGTCCCAACGGCTCCCAAATCCTTAAAATAGTCCACAGGCAGCAAGTAATTTGCTTCAAAAAAATTAACACTCCAGTTTTGATTCTAGAGCCATCTGATCCTTGCACATCCACTCAATATTCAGCAGTAGTACAGCAAATCATTCTATATTTGAACTCATCAGCTGTTTTGAATATTCTGAGTTTTCTATTCCTGCTCCATCAGCGCCTGTGGATCCTGTCACTGCTGTGAGTGATGGTGCTCCTGTCCAGCCACATGCCACGCTCCACAGGTGACAGCGGCTGAGTGTAGGGAGCTGGAGAGCAGGACCTCTTCCAACAGCCTTTCAGACTACTACTGTCTAATTGTTCGTAATTACATGGAAGACTCCGTTCATAATCAGTGTGTTCAGGATCAAAGGAACAATTCCGGGAAGTGCTGCCAAACACTTGTGCTCAGTGGCACAGATGCCCGTCAGCATGGGGTATTCTTTCACTGGGTACCACACTTTCCAGCTGTTGTTGCCACATTTAAAATAGCCAAGAATTCTTGAGGTGACTTTTACTTAGGAATCTCAGATGGACCTTTACTTTTCCACTTGTTTTCTGCCTTGCGCCAGCCAAGGAAGAAATACGAGTGCACGTGCAACTTTCAAATAAGGATTTGCAGAACTTGGCGTCAAGCATCTGAAAAGCTGGGGAACTTTGTGTGGGCACTGGTACATAAAACCTACGGGAAACCAGGAAAGGCAAGAACCAACTTCTCTCACCTTGACAGTCCTTGAGCATTTAGTAATGGGGAGTAACCAACAATGAAAGGAAGCACAGTAGGCAATGATTGCTCATTAGCTTTCCATCCCGTTCCCAGGGTCTGACATACCCATTTGTTTAAGGTTGGAAAATACATTTTATCAAGTGACAATATGAAGAGGTGTTTTGTGCTGCTATTCCTATTATTTCTACAGTATTAACATTTTAACAATAACTGACATTGTATTTGTAGATCACATAAGAAATGGAGAGAAATTTGAGCTTCTCCATTCTCTTGGCCCTCTCTTACTCCACCCTAGCACCATCCGGTCCCTTTCCCACCTTCTCCCACTGTATCTCCTTGTACCCCAGACACCTGTGCAGAGAAATAAGTGTCATGCTTGATTGAAACTTGTTGACAAAAAGTTGCTCATTAATTTGTGGCACTGTTAATGACCATATTTTTTCAAAGGGACACAAAGCTCTAACAAAAGGAAAGCTGCTTTTATAGGCAAACAAAATCCATTAGGATGCGGGCCTTCTTTCACCTTCTCTGAGAAAGGCTTGCTTCTTACAAGGGCTTGCTGTGGTCTGGGAAGGACTTCGTAGCCCCAGCCTGGGGGACGCTGCAGCCCAGGTCCATAGGTGCTCTGCAGATTGAGCTTCTGAGGAGCAAATAGCACCCCAGCAGGAAAAGGTCACTGAAAGGTTTGTGGGGTATTTTGCACAAATTTCAAAAGCAGCTTCTTCTTAAAGTACTTCTGTCTTCCTTGAAGTACTTTCCTGAATGTTGGCTTTATATTTCTCCACAAAATGGAGAAGTCTGGGAGGAACTTTGCCCTAATATATTTTCTTTACAAATCAACATAGTTAATTAACTTAGTTTTAATATTTTTCTCTTCAGTTGTTAATAATAGGCTACTTTTATATTTTTTGCAGACCCTTTGAATAATTTTGATCACATTTCTTGTTTTTAATATTCTGAAAAACACTGTACTGTATATACCGTCTAATATTCTTGGAACTGTTGTTACAACTTGGTATCTTTATTTCCTTACAAATGACTGACTATTCCAGGTAGATAAGAAAATTCTTTTCTAATATCATCTTTTGAAAGTCAACACTACATCAAATCTGATCATCTTCTTTACCACACCCTCAGAACAAAACGTTTTCTCAGTGCTTTTTAACATTCAATCCAAATTCCCAGCAAGTCCGTTCTCTCTGTCTTCCTCTCCACTCAAACCCAAAACCACTTGGCTCCTGGCGCCCACTGATGCCCTAGAGACGCCCCCATTCTCTCATTCCTCAGACTCCCCTGGGCTTCTGCCCCTCCCCACAGCACTAAGCCAGGGCAGCCCCACATTCCACCCTTTCCCTCCACTGTCTCCCCCAGCAGTCTGCCAGCCTTTAGGACACGCTGGGTGGTGTTCCTCCAGACAAGACTCCAGCTCAGTGATGGAGAAACCCGAGTTAAAGGTTGAGGACTCTGAAGAATGCCGAGCAGAATTCTCTATTTCAAGTTGTGATTTAGGAAAATTGATCTCCAGGAGATAGGTTTGAACCAGTGGAGACCACTGATGTCCGACATCAGGAGCTGAAGCAGGTGCCAGTCACCAACATGGTGGGAAGAGAACCATGTTACCATGTCCATGATGGCGGTGAAGGAGGACAAGAGAAAGAGTGGCATCTGGGCAAGCTGGGTGGGAAGGCCAAAGACAGGCGTGTGTGTGTGTGAGTGTGTGTGTGTGTGTGTGTGTGTGTGAGAGAGAGAGAGAGAGAGAGAGTGAGCATGTGTCCAGGATTCTTTAGTCTTGAGCACATTAAAGACAGTGAAGAAGGGGGTGGAATAAGCACAGGAGGATGAGCAATAATAGCAAAAACTCCGGGCAGGGCTTGGTGGCGATGCCTGCCTGCAGGAAGAGGTTTAGCCATTTGCATGCTGAGACCTGCAGTCAAGGCCACCGGAAAACACTTCTGTGCTGACCCCTGTCCAGGCTTTCATAAGCAGTGTTTCAAATTTTCTATTCTTTGGAGCACATCAATATGGATTTTCTTCTCAAATAGATATTGTAGAATAAATGAGTAAATAAGGGAGTTAATTATCTGTGCTGAACTGGAAGGCAGTACTGCACCAGGAGGGTCCCCACCATCCTGGGAGCTTGGTCCTCATGTGTGCCCTCTGGCCCTCAATGCCTACCAGGCAGACCACATAAGAGCCGCAATGGGGCGAAGGTTCTTCAAATTAAGCACAAATGAGCTGTAAATGGAATCACAGATCTGCTCTTATCTGGTCCAAAACACTGCCACTAAGGAAAATTTGTGAAACTTTTAAAATAATCATTACTTGATGAGAAGCTATTTCTCTGCAGCCTTTCCTGTCTCATAAAACCAAATAAATATACCTAACGGAAAGACAAGGGAAGTACTCACAACACAGCTCACCAGCAGAGCTGTTGCAGATCTCTCTAGACTTTCTGAAACGAGGACAGAGGATGTTCTCATTCCAGAAAGTCCAGAGAGATCTACATCCTAGACTCTGAAAGCCCCTGGTGCTTGGGGGTGCACAGAAGAGCAGCGCCAGCCACCTCAGGTGGCTCTGGAAGGCCACCTGGGGCTGCATCATTCACTGTGAGACTCAGAGAGCCCTTCAGCTGATGGATCTGGCAGATGGCATTCCAGCAGGGAAGATGGCGGGTGACCAAGAGTGTCACACGCCCTTCAGCTGCACTAAACCACAGAGCAGTTCCTCTGGCCCCTGTGTCTCCTTCTTTTAGAGCAGTAGCTGTAGAAAACTTGCATTTGAAAATTTTTTGACAACTATCTCCCCCAAAACCCCTATTCTCTGCTCCTCTGATTTCAACATTTTTAGCTTCCCACGTGCAGGTGAGAACCTGTGGAGTTTGTCGTTCTGTGTCTGGCTTGTTTCTATTTTTTTATTGGAGCATTATGGTTATACCAGTAGTTGGGTCCCTCCTAAGATGGCACAGGCCTGGAATTGTATTTCAATTCATGTTCCCCTCCCCCCATTCCTTCTACCTCCCCCTTCTATTCTCCCTTCTCTGCTCCACTGACCTTCCTTTTACTAATTTATTTATGTACTTTTATTGGTTCTTTCTATTTATACATAAAGGTGAGACTCCCTGTGGAATATTTATATATGCACATAGCATGATTTTTAGATATTTGTTCTGTATCTCCTCCCTTTCCCCATTCTTCCTTTCTCCCTCTTCATCTCCTCCTCTACTCCACTCTCGTCCCTATATCTTTAGGTTATCTGACTCCCCCTCCTTCTTACCCTTATTTTGCTCCAGCTTTCACATCTGAGAGAAAACATTTGACCCTGATTTTCTGAGTCTGGCTTATTTCACTTAACATGATGTTCTCCATTTTTATCTTCTTACCAGAAAATACCATAATCTCATTCTTCTTTAGGGCCAAGTAAAATCCATTTTTATGTATACCACAATTTCTTAGTTCAGTCATCTATTGATGAACATCTAGATTGATTTCATTATTTATCTATTGTGACTGTTCTGCTATAAATATTGAGGAGATTGTAGTTCTATAATATGCTGATTTCAGTTCTTCTAGATAAATACCAAAGAGTGGGATAGTGGGGTCATATGGTGGTTTCATCCCTAGTTTTTAAGGAATATCCATACTGCTTTTTGGAGTATTTATACTAGTCTACAGTCTCATGTATGAGTGCACCTCCTACCCCCACCCCCACAACCTCACCAGCTTTTATTATTATTTGTCTTCTTGATAATTGCCATTCTGATCGAAGTGAGATGAAGTCTTAGTGTAGTTTTGATTTGTATTTCCCTGATTGCTAGAGATGTTGAACATATTTTCATATATTTTTGGCCTTTTGTATTTCTTTTTGAAAAAAAAATCTCTTTTTTTGTTCTTGTGTCTATTTTATGTTTGGATTATTTTTTGATGTTGCTATTAAGTTTTTTTTGAGGTCTTTATATATTCTGAATATTAATCCCCTATCAGAGAAGCAGATGGCAAAGATTTTCTCCCATTCTGTAGGCTCTTTCTTCTCTCTCTTAATAGTTACTTTTGTTGTGCAGAAACTTTTTAATTTGATGGCATTCTGCTTTTTGAGTCTTGGTTTTATTTCTTGGGCTCTAGAAGTTGACCCTATGTTTTCTTCTAGCAGTTGCAAGATTTCTGGTGTAATTCCTAAGCCTTTGGTGCATTTTGAGGTGACTTTTGTGCAGGGTAAGAGATAGGCATATAATATCATTCTATGTATGGATATCCAGATTTCTTAGCACTATTTGTGAAAAAGGCACTTTTTTCTCCAACATCTATTTTGACACTTTTGTTGATAACTGTAACTCTGTGGGTTTGTTTCTGTGTCTTCTATTCCAATGCCTATTCTGATGCCAGTACCATGCTGTTGTCCACAGTATTATTCAATGTCTAGAATTGTGATGCCTCCAGCACTGCTCTTCTTATTCAGCATTACTTTGGCTATTTTAGTCTCTTATTCTTTCAAACTTAAAGATTTCTTTTTCTAGTTTTGTGAAGAATGTCATTGGTATTAAGATGAGATTGCATTGACTCTATAGAGCACTTTTGGTAGTATGGCAATTTGACAATATTAGTTCTGCCTATCCATGAACATGGGAGGTCTTTTCACCTTCATGTGTTTTCTTTGATTTCTTTCTTCAGTGTTCTATAGAGGGCTTTCACCTCGTTTCACATGATGTTGTCTAGGCTTAGCCATGTTATCATAAATGACAAGAGTTTCTACTTTTTCAAGGCTGAACAGCATTTCATTGGATGCCTGTGTGATTTTCCTTATCTATCACCCACTAATGAACACTTAGGTGGCTTCTATATCTTAACTATTGTGAACAATGTAGCAACAAGCATGGGAGTGCAGATGTTTATTTGATAGTGATTTCGTGTATTTGGGGTAAATACGTGCTAGTGAACATAGAGTAATTTTATTTTTAGTTTTTTGAGTAACCTCTATAACTTTTCTATAGTGACCATTCTAAGTTACATTCCCACCAATAATATGCAAGGGAACCCACCCTAAACATCTTACCTCTCATTTTTTAAAGGAAGGGAGTTCTGCAGGTGATTATTAGAACAAACAGCTCTGAGGCTGGAATCAGATGTGCACACAGAGATTACTGAGTGGTCCAGAGAAGACATGAAATGGAGACAGTGGAAACTAAGGCTCAGGACAGGGAGGTGACTGAACCCCATGAGAGTAGGATAGATCCCAAACGATGCATCAAAAACTAATCCATCATGTGAAGTTATTAATTAAAAGTTATACGGCACTTGCCTTTGTAGTGGAGAGAGTGCCCTGGGTTGAAACCAGAGAATATATCTATTGATGAGGCTGTGTCTAGGACCTGGGAATGAAGCTGCCACTTCAAAAGCTAAAAATCAATGTCAGGACACTATGTTGTAAACATAATTGGTGTTTATGCCAAAATAAGCACAATTTCAAAGTAAGGAGTCTGGAGGATGAGGCAGAGGAGAGATTAAGATCTGATAAATGAGAAGCTGTTGACATAGTGAACATTATTTGGTAGTGACAGGAAAGCTTTCCCTGTACCTGGTTAGCAATGAAGAAACATCTGAAAGTGGTGTAAATACAAAATAAAGGCATGGAACACATACCATTAAGATCATGACTAATCAGTTAGAGAAATGTAAAATTACTCAGATAGCAAAAGTACAAATTATCAAGTAAAAAAAAATTATAAAGCTATGTTCTCAGTGATTGAAATTGACATATCTTAAATATTTATAAAACTACACTGGAGGGTAAAAAAGGTCTGAACAAATAGAGATATATAGAGCATTCATAGAATGCAGTTTTCCCAAACAAATCTATAAATGCAGAGTAATCCTAATAGAAATCACAGAGCATTCTTAATAACCCCAAGCATTCCAATTGTTGAGGGAGAAATTATGTAATGGAAAAGGGGAGTTCACGTAAATAAAACATCTGTTAGAATGTCCAAAATTGAAAACAGCTTGGTATTGACATACAAGTTACAGGAAAGTTCTCAAAAAGATACTTGCTCATATATATGGTAATGGTATTTTTTAATGAAAACCGATTGTAAAACCTAGCTAAACTTTTGGGAGAAAAATATTCTATCTTCTAGCATATCCCAAAATAATTTCTAGAAATATTAAAATATAAAGTAACAGACATATATGTATCAAATTAATGCGATATGTGGATAAAGACCTGAGGAGCAGAACATCAAAACTAGAAGTGAGGGAAAAACAGGTCATTTTAGCTCCATAATGTTATTCATAACCACCATGGTCATAAGTCAAAACAGAAGGTAAAGCAGAATCTCAGGCCACAAACACGTGCAAGGTGCCTTGGTCGGCCACTCCTGGCTTACCTCCAGATCTGCCCCTGCTTTGGCACAGCCACATAAAGTCCCTGTGCTACAAGTTCCAGTGGGTTTTCCGAGCAGGCTTGTAAGTCAGGGGTCAGAGGTCAGGTGTGATTCAAAGCTCTGCCCCTCTTCCTCCCAGGCTTTCAGTAGAGCTGGCCGGTTCCCAGAGTCAAGGCTTCTTTTGGGTGTTCTCCCGCTAGCCTCACAGGGTGCTCTGGTGCAGAACACCTCGCTGCTGCAGTCCACCATGGGGCCAACGTTTGCCAAAGTTACCCATCCGAGGAGGCTTCGCCACCCTTGGTCAGCGGCCTTACACCTGCCCGTGACTTTGCAGCCCTTCATAGGTCAACACTACAATTCATCCCTGGGACTGCCTGCTTCCCCCTCGCAGGCTCTCGGATCTTGACCAACTCAGGACATGAAAGACACCGTTTGATAAGGTCACTGTAAGAAGGGACTGACAAATCAATATGGAAAAAGAAAAACATCAATATGAAAGATACAACTTAGTAAGGTTACTGTACGATGGACTCACAAACAAGAAGGTGAATGGAAGGGGGCACCAACTGCTAACACCAGGGTAACTGCCCAGCCCTCCCTGACGATGGAGTCTCCGGGAGGTTCCCCACCCGATTTGTAAACAAAGAAGTATGTACTAGAGCAATGGGGGGCAGTTCAGGGTTACCAAACTATTTAAGATTTAAAAGAGTCATCTCTGAGCACTCACTTGGATACAAGAACCCTTGAGACTTTGTTTCCACTGCCTTCAGAAGAATAAGTCAGTGAACATGTCTCTAAAGAATTTGGCATTGTGTGTCAAGTGGCTTCACACTGGGCCCGGGCAGTCCTCTTTATAGGAAGATCTTTCATGGGTAGAAAATGAAAGTGAGCGCTGGGGATGTAGCGCAAAGGCAAGGCGCTTGTCTAGCAGGTACAGGAGGCCCTGGGTTCCAGGCCTGAACTCCAGGTGAAACCGTGTGATAATAAAGAGAGGGACAGTGCCAACAGAGGTGTGAGGGGGTTCTTTTGAGCACTGTGTGCCTCCACGCAAGCAAACACACAAACACCCAACAAGCATGGAGTGACACATTCCACACTCACACACCACATGGAAGTGGCTCCTTTAATCAGCACAAGAAAACAATAGAAAGAAAAATGAAATGATGACAGCAGTTATTTTGAATGGTTAGAAATTGAAGAGAGTGGTTTTTTATTCATATAAAGTACATATTTCAGATTGTGTGTAGGTCTTTTATTTAATATTAAAAAAGGGAAGTTAGAAATCATCGATCTTGGCCTTAGGTCTGATTCACCAGAAGTGTGCACTGAGACCAGCATTCCCGTGAGAGGGATGTTCAGACTCACTCTCTGGTGACCAGGCCATGGGCACCTGGGGACCAGGAAGGAGGCACAAGGGCCTCTGGCCCAGCCCCCAGGTCATCAAAGCCTCAGATTGCCCAGCTCAGTGCTGAGGCAGCAGGTTCCTGCTGCTGCCACCTCTGACCCGCTGGGCTGAAGGCTGTACCCAAGCTGGGGAAGGTGACTGGGGAGGGACTACAGCCAGGGGGAGGGACAGGGCCCCACTCTCCCCAAGGCCCCGCCTCCCCCTCCACGTGTACCTGAGGCACAGAGCACACCTCTTGGTTGACCTCAGGGGCCAGGGTGAGTCCTCAGTGCAATTCTGAGGGACAGCGCTCCTAGGACAGAGAGAAAGCTTTCCCACTGATGACCCTCACTTCTCACTCTTGCAGTCCTGGCAAGTGCAGGTGCTCTGTAGCATTTGGAGTTCTGAAGCCAACCCTGTCCGCAGCGATGTCATGAGCCTGTCCAATATGCACCAAGACCCTCCTGCAACCCTCACCCACCATATTCACTAAGAACGGACTCAGTGGGGCGACTGTAGACAATGTCACAGGGTAGATTTCAAAGAGCTGGAAGAAAGGAATTGGAACACTTTCACCTCACAGAAGTGATAGATGACGACAAGACATGCTGGCTCTGATTTGAACACTACGGCATGCATACATGTGATACAGGAAGCATCACATGGTACTCCATACAACTGCACAATTGAAAAACAAAGATTTCAAAGATTAAAAGATTCAAGAAAAGAAACAATGAAAAAAGCCTGTGAAACAACAACAACAACAAAAAAGACAGAAGATAAAAATCTATGAGTCAAATGGGAGATGAATGGAGCTACTCTTTTCTAGAATGAAAAAAAAAAAAAGACTCCTGTGTTCGGCCTGTTTGGATCAGCTAGGCCATGCTCAGGCATGACTGCAAGACACCACTGCTCAACATTCTCTGTATCTCTATCATCTTTTCCATTTTTATTGCATCTGCAATTGAAGCAAAGCTCTGTATTTTGCCCTCTTGGTGCCGACATGTCATAGACAAACACTTGCAAAGTCCATGTAAGTTCACAGCTAGTCTGAGCATCGTGATAACCAGGGACTCTCAGCTGTCCACAGAGTTTTAAGGGTATCTGGAGGGACTCCCACTCCAGATCTCCTCTGGTGAAGTATGCGGTGTTCACTCTGCAGCAATAGTGTTTTTGGCCAATGCCCTCACATCTCCTTTTCCTGGACAGTGCCTTAGCCAGGGTCCTGTGCTTCTCATCTCACCATTGACCTTCCGCCCAAGTCTAAGGAGAAACAGCTGCAATACGTACACTGGTGTGTGTGTGTGTGTGTTGTTGTGTGTGTGTGTGTGTGCATGGTGGTGAGGAGCAGCCTGTGAGTAAGTTAGCTGGAGGGATTGATTTTAACCACTTACTATCTCATCCTGGACTCTGAAAGAAACAAAAACAAAATGAAACAATAACAATTAGATTCTGTTTGAGAGGGATAGATAGTGAACTTCCAAGCAACCGAGAGTCCATTATTTCAAAACAGTTTATAAAGGATTCCCATTTGCTTTTCTTTCACTCAATTCACATGTCTGTAGCTTTCCCATCAGTTTCTTGACCTGGATTTCCCTGGTTATGATAACTCTGTAATGCCCTAGTAATATTATAAGAGGATTTTTTTTCTTGTTTTGAGTTTCTCTTCCAGAGATAAAGTTTAATATTTGAGCAAACTTCTATTATGTTCATCCTTACTTCCTGATATATGAAAATTTTATGATTCCATAGGTAGAGGCCATTGAACTACATTTATTTCTGGAAAACTGAATCCTTACAGATGCAGAGTTGACGTGGAATCCATGTCTTTTCAAGTTGTATGACCTTAGCCACTGGAGAAAGATGCAATCGACTGATCTTGGTCCTGGCTTATGCAGTGGATTCTATTTTCAGAGTCCTTATGCCATTAGATCTGGCCCTAAAGTCCCCAGATGCCATTTTGTTTGCTCCAGTGCCAGCTCTGACTCAACAGAAAGGGATCTTGAGACCTTGTTTATAGTAAAGTTGTTTCAGAGGAGTTTCCTCTTAGTGGTGTTTGAAAGGTCGGGTGGGTATGGTGCTCTGGGCTTGTGAGGTGGGCTCTTCCCCAGTATTAACTAGGTGTCGATGCACAGGAGGGTCACTCCATCTTTTGACAAGGACGAGTTTCCAGCTCTTAAAGCTAGTGTTATGGTTTGTAGTTTACTCAGATTTCCAAAGAAAATCATTGGCAGAGCTCATTCCCACAGGTCACAGCAATGGCTTCATGGAGGTGGACTTGGGGACAGGAACCAGGCTTTAGCTTGGTCAAGGAAGACATTCCATATCTGCGTCAGGAGGCCCCTCCTCTTTTCTACGATGTGTTCACAGGCCCCGGGGGAAGCACAGCTGCATCCTGACGTTCATTAGAGCACAACTTCATCAGGAGCAAGTGGCATACACCGACTCTCAGCTGTTTGTTCATCAAATAGAGGCTGTCTGGTTGATAGGTTCCTTTATAGGTCTTAGTTACTGAAAGATCTACGTCCACTGAACTCCACCCAATGCCATTCAAATGAAAACCATCAATGAAGTTAGGTCTAGCCCTTTCCTGACGTTCCCACTGCTGCCTGTTCACATGTGTAAACCTCTGAATTGCTAGCATGATCTCCTCTCATGGAAGGGCACTTTTAGCGGGATTTTCAGTGCTCCTCTCCTTAATGCTCTGCATGTGACCTCCTCCATCTCATGGGACATCTGTGCTCCCATGAGCACATCTGTGTGGTGGGTTTGTTGTGAGGGTTACATGGCAGCCCTGTGCTAAGGGTTTAAGAAAGTGGCTGGACCATACTCAGCCCATAATGAGATGGACACTCGGGTGGTATGCGTCCTTCCTAAGGAACCCCTGTGTCAGCCTGGCTGCTTCCTGTGTGACAGACCCAGCAACATGACCTCATGAATTGGAAAGTCACACCCCACATCCAGGACAGCCTCAGTGTGGGGCTGCATCTCGAGGTTACCTGGCTATTAGTTCATGTCTTAGACTTCCTCCTAGAATGATGTGAAAGGGCTTCGTTTACAAGCAGATGCCCTGTGAGGCCTAAGGAAGTAAATATTGAAATTGCACTAAATTCAGGGCATTTGAGCAGATGATTTAAAACACATATCTTCTAAGGTCTGGAAATATGGGCCCAATGATTAGAATCATTGAAGTTAGGATATGAACCCAACAGAACCAATTAAATGGAAAAAATCCCTCATACTGAGATTAAAAATATATTACAAAATCCATTGATTTCAATGCCAGTATTTTAAGAAAACATATTACTAATCTTTCTCTGAAATAACTGGATAAATTGCTAATCGTGTACTGTTTTTAGTATAAATAGGATTTTTTTTTAGCCTAAGAAGCAACTCCTTACTTACTTTATATCATCACCAGAAAAACAAGAATGGGAATGAGGGAGAAGGCAGAGAAAGAAAGTAGATTAAGAAAGATAAAATTATAAAATATTGTTACTCATCTCGCCACAGTCAGAAGGGCAGTTATCAAGAACACAAACAATAATGTGTTGGTGAGGACGTGAGGAAAAGGGTACACTCATATATTATTGGTAGGACCGCAAAGCAATATGGAAAGTCCTCAAACAACTAGGAATGGAACCAACTTATACCACTCCTTGGTTTTTATCTAAAAGATCTAAAATCAGCATTCTACAGTGATGTAGCCACATCAATATTTTAGCAGCACAGTTCACAAGAGCCAAGCTATGGAGCCAACCCAGGAGCCCATCAGTAGATGAATGGATGAAGGAAATGTGCTAGGTGTACACAATGGAGTTCTACTCAGCCACAAAGAAGAGCAGCTCTTTGGCATTTGCCAGTTAACAGATGGAGCTGGAGACTATCATGCTAAGTGATATAAGCTAGTCCCTAAAGTCAAAGGTGGAATGCTTTCTCTGATATGTGGAAGCTAGTCCAAAATAAGGAAGGAAAATAAAAAGAGACGAAAGTAAAAAAAAAAGAAAAAAATGAGAGGGAAAAAAAAAGCAGGTGCAGGGATTCCATTAAAATAGAAGAAACATCAGTAAAGGAAGGGGCTTGGGGGGGGGGCAGGAGAGAAGGGAGAGGGGAAGAATAGCAGGATGAGGCTGAGCTCACTCTCCTACGTACACGTGAGACTATGCCACAGTGAGCCTCCCAGTGTGGACATCCACACAGCACTAAGTTAAAAACCACCAGTAAGTAAAAGCAGAAATATCAGTAGAGCAGAGGGAAGGGGAGAGGAGAGGAGGAGGAGGGGAGAGGAGGGGGAAGTCCCGGGGACTGAATTAGAACAAATTGTATTCCATGCATTTATAATTATGTCAAGATGAATCCTATCGTTATGTAAAACTAAAATGAACTAATAAAGAATAGAAATCAGAAACACAAAAATATATGTGCTATACACCATATTGATATGATTGCTTCATGAAATGTATGCAAACGTTCAGAAAGTGTCTCAGAATTATTGTGTTTACAAGATACAATATGTTTTTAAGAAATATAACTCAGTGATATATAACACCTGATACCTTTCGACAAATACAGAGAACAGTTCATTACCAAACACCCAGTGTAAGCAATCTTTCCCTACATGTACTTGTCTAAAACATAAACCAGTTAAAAATAGCACTGTCAATAATAAAAAGAGATACTAACATGAAATTATTTTCTGCTTCCTGGTAAGCACACATGAAATACTTTTGCATCTAAGGAAGGTAGGATTAAGTTGAAAACAAACTTGTAGTAGAGTAACTAAAATTTGGAGACTGATTAAAGTACCTGTCCGTCACACTGATATCACCACATAGCATGCAACTGCAGGCATCACTGGCTCTGCCCTGGGGCCTGTTTGTCTAGATGTCTGTTATTTCTGTGGGAATATTTGAGATCACTCTAGCCCTAAAATCATATTCCAAGAACGTGTGTGCTGCATTCCGTGTATATATCCAGTGGACTGTTTATTCACTTGCATAACAGCTTCATGTCCTTTGTATATCACAGGTGTGTTCCAGTTTGTGGTTATATTCATGCTGGGATCTGCAGATCTGTGGTGTCTCATCCTCTGGATGATCAAGTCCTTCCTGTGGAGCTGGGAGGCCAATGTTTGGAAGTCTGGCTGTTCTATTCTGGTCCTCTGGGCCATCTCTCTGCCACACTCACCTGATCACACCTTTCAACCTTTCTCACCCACTTGCCTAAGGTTTAAGATGGGCGTAAAGACACTGAACCAAAGCAGAGGGAGGGCTGCTCTGGATACCTCCCATGCATCTTCCACAGCACACGTTATTTTAAAGTCAAACAAACCCTGACCTAATAAGGAATCCTGTTATGACTTGATCAAGTTTCACACTCTGTCCCATTCCATGCAATGAGGGAGCATTCAAAGAGGACATCTTCCAGAGGAAAGGAGTCCTGCGACATGGGAAACCAAGAACCCAGGCTCGCTCTGGATCATGGCACACCATGACAGGAAACGTGATTTGGCCACAGGTTACTGACGTGAGGGAGCTGAGCACCCCCAGGATGTAAGTCTGAGCCTTCAACAGATGTCTAACTGCCAAGCACTTTTCTTTTTCATACTTAATAATCAACAAAAGGATTGCCCATGCCCTCCTGAGGAAATAGAGAGGGAGAGGATAGAAACTGTGGATCCCTACTGTCTAGTTTTGAAAGGAGCACAACAAAGACATTTGGTTACCTGGCTTTGTAGAAGTTTCTAGAAAGTGGTGTCTGAATTTTATATGAGATGGGCACTCACACACAGAGCAACACCTACTCCTGGAGAAGTGGCAAACACACCGGCTTCCCAGGGCTGGACCCTGGGGCAGTGGTCAGAGCCCCCCCCAGATGAGAAGCCCTGTCCCTCCACTCTGCGACTGTGTGACTTGGTCTGTCAGTGATCCCCCAGCCTCAGACAGAGTCCTCTGACATCAGAAGTCCCTCACCAAGGTGGGCATCAGTAGAGACCCTCTTCCTCACTCTCAGATGGCAAGAATTGTGTTTAAACTGAATTACTACCCTCATCTAGAGCACCTGTTGAGCGACACGCTACTGCCGTATTAACAGAGAGGGAAAATGTGAAAATAAATACAGTGAACTTTTAAAAAAGGAAATTAATTTTCTCTTCTCATCCTAAAGTAGTGATTAAAATCACTCTCAAGACAAAGAAAGAAAAGATGTCCTTTTACATTTGTCACCTCCCCTTCATGGTTGATGCAGAATACATTTTGTTAGAGCCACTCATTAACCAATGAATTCCATTTGGAAAACCCACCATAATCTAGTCATATGTAATTATCTTGAATGCTTTGTCTATGGATTTCAGGAAAATGGGCAAGAAATGAAAATGTCATTAAAAAACATGAAAATGGCTGCCGAGAGACTGCCACACCCATCACAGGCACAGCATGGGCAAGTGGAGTGCTGGAAAGTTCCTGGGCTGTTTATTTTTCAATTCTATGTAATGTTTTGATTTATAGTGAGACTCATAACAGAAACAGCTTCAAATATTATCTTGCCTAAATAGACTTATCTTAAAATATGGAAAGATTTAAACATTTTCCATTCTTTTTTTTTTTTTAATCACAGAAGACCCTTGTTTCCTAGTAACTTAATATGAATATAGAAGAGTATTTAAGAAACTTGAGTGGGTGACACTGGGGGTGACATCGTCCTTCCCACATTCCATCACTCCCTGTACCCTGCCTCTCACAGCTTCTTCCACAACCAGCCAACTGTGCTCCCAGAATCTCTAGCCACATGCGTCTGGGCAAGCTGTGTGGCTGGCCTGGGCTAAGATCCAGGGTGTGAGTGACAGCATGCCAATTCCAACCTGTGTTTTCAGAGGCTTTGGTCTCTTGAGCCTCCCACATCGCCAGGTGGCTTGCTCGTCTCACAAAAATAAAAGACCCAGTGCAGAGGGAGCTGAGAGCTACCCCTTGGACCACGCTGAGCTTAGCCCAGCTGGAACCAACCAAAGGCCAGACAAACCACAGGTGCCTGAGATGAATACACGTCCCGCCAAGTTTCTGAGTGGTTGGTTACTCAACAATTTGGTGGCAATAGTTGAATGTGACATTGGTTATCCATGGACAATATGAACTTGTGTATGCACATGCATTACATGCCTATACATGTGTCTATACATATGTATACATACAAGTGTAAATGCACATGTAGATATCTTCTGTTGAACAGAAAAATATCTTCCATAGATTTATTATTTAATAATCAAATCATACCTGTATTTAAGTTTGTTAGTTCTATTTTTGAAATAAAGGAAATAGTTCAATAAAAACCTGCTACAATATCACTAGTAAACTATTTCATTACTAACATTAGTATCAAGAAAAAGTGCATATTTTAAAAGGTCTTCACAAGTTCTCTTCCTAATGCCCTTTTTTTTTTAATTTTTTATTGTGGGTTGTTCAAAACATTACAAATTTCGTGACATATCATATTCGACACTTTGATTCAAGTGGGTTATGAACTCCCACCTTCACCCCATACACAGATTGCAGAATCACATCAGTTACACATCCATTGATTTACAAATTGCCATCCTAGTGTCTGTTGTGCTCCGCTGACTTTCCCATCCTCCACCCTCCACCCTCCCCACCTCTNTAGTTTTCATTGTATAAGTCTTTCACCTCTTTTGTTAGGTTGATTCCCAAGTATTTTATTTTTTTTGAAGATATTTTGAATGGAGTGGTTGTCCTCATTTCCATTTCAGAGGATTTGTCGCTTAATGAATCCCACAGTTTGCAGGAATTCACCAGGAAGCCTTTCCCGAGCAGTGAAATGCGAGCCCACCTGGCACTCCCTTATTCTCACTGCTGGACGGTGCCTCTGGCTGAATTTGTACGTAGCAGCAGCGCGGGCTGGACACTCCTGCTCGTGGGCCCTGGCATTTACCCGCCATGGGACAGCACCACTGAAGAGCCACCTGCTGGAGTCAGTCGGCCTGGAGTTCTGGGGGTGCAGAGATCACTGACCGCTGGCACCACCCCGGCCGCAGTGATCTTGGGCTGCTCTGTGGGGCACAAGCACCCCACAATCTGACCACAGTTGTGCAAATGGAGCCGTTTATCTGTACTATGGAAAGGAAGGTACCTAGATACATCTTTCCATCCCCTGTCCCTGAGGCAAGCCTTCGCAGAACACCTTATCGGACCTGTGCCATGTTCTGAGTGCTCCAAGGGAAGAGGAAACCAGTGGCCTGGGACGGGAAGCTCCTGTGACTTCCCTAGGGCTCCTTCCTTCAGCCCCGAGGAACTGCCTCGGTCACAAAGCACATCCACTCCTCCTTGTGCTGGAGGAGGGGTCAGAGCGTTGCTCCTGGGTCCTGTCATACAGATGTGGTGCCTTCCCAGGAGAACAGCCAGCAGTCCAGCACTCTCTGAGCACATCGTTTTACCCATTAAAGCCCCTGGATTTTAAGACCTCCTCTACCAGATGTGACCTCTCAGAAAGACGGTCTGATGGGAGAAAACACTGAGGCCTAAGTTTAGAATCTCAGGACCGTCTTTCATGTCCTCCAGGCGAGGAGTCAGACATAAAGTGACAGTACCCTCATGATTAAAAGCTCTCTTACCAGAGCTCTAAATAAGGGTGAGACCAGCACACTTCACCTGTGTTCCAAATGACAGAGCTGGGTTACTTTGGGTCGGGGTGGAATATGAGGGAGCAGCAGAACTTGCCCGTGTCACGGAGGGTGCTCTGCCGCCCCTCTTGTTGAGGCGTCTTTCAGTACGTTTGCTTTCCAGTCCAGAGCAGATGGCTATGGGCTCATGACCACTGGCTGCCAGATCTAACTGATAGTGAACCCCTGAACTGCATTACCAATCAAGTAGTTAGAATTCAGGGTCAACTAAAGGGAACTTTGGTGACAAATGCATATCTCATTATGATCTGAATTCAAAGACTTTATCCTTTGGAAATAAAAATACAGATTTATAAATTAGGAAAAATACCTTTGAAATACGATAAGAAAATTAATTAAAATGTTATGCTTATTGACAATACTATGCATCCCTATAGAGAGTTTCCAAGGTATTATGGGGTGAATCAGTTGCCTGCAATATCCTATCAGATCCCTGTTTTGAGCAATAAGAATTACCATTCTTATCTCCAGACATTACCTGAAACCCAAGAACACTTTATTTATAAATTAATGAGAGACTTTTAGGACAATGCCACTAGTCATAAATGTGAATCTCAAACTTCATTTCTTTCTCGAATAGGAGGCATTAAGGGTCCAGTCTCTAGAGCCAGACTAAAATGTAAATCTATGCTCTGAATGGAAAAAATATGCAATTCACATATACAATTTTAATTAATTAATCGCATAATTTAAAAATTGTAAAAGAAAAAATTGAACTTCGTAACATTTAACCTAATGTATCAAAAATACTTGTCATTTCAACATGCCGCCAATGTGGAAGTTTTTCATGCAATATTTTTTTTCTTATTTCTTGTAGCCAACTTTTCAAGTCTGGTGTGTATTTCTCCTTTCTAGTTAATTGGGAATAAAACAAATTGCTATGGACTTCAAGTCTCAGTGTTTTACTAACTCTGTAAACCTAAACCAGTTACCTCCCCTCTTTATAATTCCTCTTCTCTAAGTGGGGATAAGAATAGTATTTCTCTTATAATGTTGTTGGGAACATCAAGTTAATTAATATGTATAAAGTGCTTAGAATGGAGGTTAACACACCCAGCACCAATGTTATGTGAAAAAAGTTATAATTAGCTAATCTAGTCATGACTACAATAGCCTTTACATACACAAAAACATGAACTAAGTGTTTGAGCCTTATCACTTTGTACAATTTTGAATATGTTAATATAAACTTCAAATAACTGATAATATCAAATCACCTTCATTTGATTAATTGGAAGTTATTTTTTCAGATTTACAATGTAGCTTACAAAATTCAAATTGTTTTTCTCATAATCAAATTAAAATTTTGCTGAATTTATTTTTCTTTTGTGAATGAACAATTTGCCATTTCTGTTTTCTCCTTTGGTAATTTATTTCATAGCCATTAGTAATTTGATGACACCTTCGAGAGACACAGGGGAACTAAACAGGAGATATGTTACAGCTTCTCTTCATGGAAACTCCTGGCATATGTTTGATGTGATTTAAAGCTGTTTTAACACTTGGTAGAATTCACATAGATGATTCTTCCTTTCTAATTGGGACTTGAGGAAAATATGCAGATAATATAATTTTGTCTTGCGTAGGTAATTTAATAGAATCTTCATCCTGTTCCAGTGAGTTAATGAGAATCAGTCAACTGGAAGTTTTCATAACTCATATGTAACAATGTATTTACTCTGAAGAAATTGAAACAGCCTGACAAAGCTCCTTGAATATCAGCTACATAATAATAGATGGAGTAAAAAAATGGAGAGGAGAGCTTTGTAAATTAGTCCAGAGACATGACATGAAGTCTCTGAAACTTTAAGACCTTTTATCCCAAGTCACAGGAAATCAACTGCTACCTCTGCTGCAACTTCAGGGGTAGGACTGGGTGGGGTGAGGGCAAGAGCCTGGGTGGGGGCTGCTTCTTCCCAGGATTTGCTTGTCTGTACCATCTGCCTCATGGATGTCCACCATGCCTAGGAGATAGATCAGATCCCCTCAGCCGGTGGCACGACCTTCCAGAGAAAGGGGCTGCCTTGAAGAAGGTGGAGTGAGGGAGAGATGACATGGTGGCTTCAAGAATCATGGCCCCATCAGCCTCTTCTCATGACAGGTAGTTGTGAAGAATATGGCTAACTAAGAGCACTGGGGCCATCTGTGCTTCATTGAATTTCAAATTAATCTGCTTAAATAAGAAATGTAGGAACGAATATTAATTGAGAATATTGGCCTAATCCAAGAAGTTCCTTCTTTCAAACCCCCCTGAACATCAGTCCATTGTAGTATTAATTATCAAGGCTATTTTTTGGAAATTACATGTTGTGTTGAATTACATGAATTTACTGATGTGTGACCATTTTTGAATACTGCTTCAAAAGAGGCAGACGTACTAAACCTGGGGAGTGCTGACAATAACTTAGACCCACAGGAGCAACGCGTAAATATTGACTCTTGGAAGAGAGGAAATAAATGCGACTTTTATGCTTTAGGATAAATTAAGATATCTTATCAAACACGGTTGCTGTGATTTACTTCAAAGTATCGAGGGAGCTCTGGTAACCAGACCTGTGTTTTGAAGTTGAAAGTACTTCTAGAGGTTCGTTGAGGAATACAAACAAAAGGAAGATTCAGATTCATTCATTTCTTTCCTTCCTGGAAATCTTTTAGTCTCTTCCCAAGACCCAGATTATTTTCAGAATGTGGTTTAAAATACCAAGTTTTGCAGAGAAATAAAAAAAGATGTGGTTTTTAAGACACAGTGAAATTCAGTACCACAGCTGTTTCAATTCAGAGAAATATTCCTTAATGAATTGACAGTTTCTCCTGGTAGAATTTTCCGATAGTGAGTTTAGAATGAGCCATACAGATACATGATGCTTTTTATTAATAAATATACAGAGAAAATGGAAGCTCTCTATTACAGCAGGAGGCTAAAGCATGTCAAGGTTTCACCTGCCTGCCTCTCACACAACTGTGGCCTCAGAAGCCCCCACCCAGCGAGACAGGGGTCCTCAGCAAGAGGACACAACCGGTTATCTCCTTCAGTGAAATCACTGCTGGCCTGCGTGCAGGAGCGAGATAAACACAGCTGTCCCTCTGCCGCTCTCCTACAGTGAGAGGCCACCACAGTCAGACCTGCACTTCACAGATGAACTGCTTAGGTCAGGGGACATTTCTTCTTCCTGTTGGAATCATGGCTGCTTCCTGTCACCTGCACTCTAACTCTGATCTAGGGGAGCAGTGGCCTAGATCGTGACAGGAAATATTCCCCATCTACTGGGCGTTCAGCAGTCTACCAAAGAACAGGGTGTGAAGGTTAAATGTTGCTCCAAGGAGAGGCCTTTCTTCCCAAAGTCCCGGGAATATAAAGACCTTGTGTTTGTGTTCCTGTGCGTTTTTATGAGTTTCCATTACAGGGGAGACGTGTCTGCCACCCCATCATTCAGTAGGGGATCACTGTCATTGATAGGTGGTCAGTATACTTTACCACACCCTCAAGAGCCAAGTGACAGTGCTTATAATCAGTGTGTAGAGGTCTTCAACCACTCATTTCTTGACAAAATTGTAAGAATGAACAATTCCACACACCAACCCAAAAAAGTCTTTTCCTATTTGTCTGTCAAAATTCCCATCAATGTTGGGTTCCACAAGAAGCAACAAAATATAAACCCGTATTTAAGATCCCTTTAGCAGATGTAGATATTTATGCATGATTTACATAGTTGAGAAAAACTATTTCTAAAGATATGTTAAGTTCTTTCTAACATACAAAAGTTTCATTGATTAATTTATGGGCTGAAAGTAATACTGCATGTTTTTGGTCTTACAAATATATATGCAAGAAGAAAATATGCTTAGAAAAATAAAATATGAAATGCCAGTGAATCACTCCTGTCCACAGCCTTCACTATAAAGAGGAGTAAAATTGGCAAAGATTCTGGGGAAAAAAATAAACAAAAATGGAAGAACATAAAACTGCCACCTACTCCATCTTAAAACAAAAGTTTAATGTTGTGGAACTCAGCCTTCAAATAGGACTCGTTTCCTGGATTCCTCCTACATACAACAGAGAGGATCTAAAAATAAATACCAGAAGCCTTCTGGTTTGTTTTTTATCCTACTCATAATGAGCAAATAGCAGTGAATGAACAAGCTCTCCCCAGAAGCCCTGGACAAGCTCCCTCCTCAACCTTGGCCTCTGGAGAACCTCCTGCTGTTTCCTAAAGGGTCTCCAGAGCCCTAAGAACTTGAGCATCCCACTGCAAAGGGGTGACGCCCTGTGGAGACCCAGAAATCTCAGCCACCCAGGACAGAGTGTGGCTAGGACAAGCCACTGACATGCAGCCTCCTGGGGACACTCGTGACTCTGAGGCCTCTGAGGATGCTGCCAAACATCCCCACACACAGGAAAACCATTCTAGAATGTGAACTCTGTCCTCTGCCACTGGGTTCCTCACCTTCACATCATCCCCACAGGGGAAGGCCTAGGGAAGCCTTCAGGAGATCCACTCTTCCTGTTGAAATTCCCTCAGTGTTGGGAGTTCTGTATCATTGAGGAAATAATTCAAGAATGTGCAAATATTAATAATCAATTAAACAGTGATGGCTGTATAGCTGATGAACACATTTATAAACTTCATCATCACATTTCAGTGAGAAAATCATGTATAGTTTTGACTGGGGGTGGTGGCCCATGCCTGTAATCCCAGCTACTCAGGAGGCTGAGGCAGGAGGATCCCAAGGTTAAGGCCAGCTTTGGCAACTTAGCAAAACCCTGTTTCAAAATTTAAAAAAAGGTCTGGGGGTATATCTCAGTAACAGAATGCTTTTCTAGCATATGCAAAGCCCTGGGTTCAATCCTTGGTATTGCAAAATAAATAAATAAGTAAGTAAATAAATAGATAAATAAATAAATAAATAAGAAAAGAAAGTAATATAGAATAGTTTCAACTTAAATGATATTTAGAGAATGATTTCTAACAAAACTTGTAAGCACCTACATTGTGACTTCAGTCTATTTCTTAGAATATAAAATGTGTTTTGTGGAAATTGCAGGAGTATTAGATTAATTATATTTTTAAAAATAGTAATTTTTATTGAAGGCTACATAGACAAATAATGAAGCATTATTCTAACCTTATTTGTCAAGTGCCTACTGTGTGCTGGGTGCCACCAGGAGATTTGGTAGACACAGGTGAACACAGTGGACACCCACAGCTCATGCAGAGGTGTCCTGTGGCAGGTTTTCTTGGGATTTTGTTCCCGCATAGAGATTCTCAGGGAAATTGTTCTGAACTACCAAAAGCTGTTTTTATTAAGGTCAGCTTATTAAAATGAGAGCAACTATAATTAGAGTGTTGGGAACTCTTAATCGTTAGTTGGATAATACTTAGCTCATATTTAATGGATAAAATTAGTTATATAGGGGCTAGGGTTGGGGCTCAGCAGTAGCATGCTCACATAGTCGTGCAAGATGCTAGGTTTGATCCTCAGTACCACATAAAAACTAATAAATAAAGGTACTGTGTCCTACTACAATTAAATAAATAAAAATAAAAATAAATTACTTACACAACTATATATCTTGTCAAAGAAACCAATAATTTGATATTATGTCTGTTTATTGCAGGAGGAGTATGGATCCTCACATAAATCATTTTCCATTTTTAAAATGTTTTAATTATATAAACATAGTTTAAATTTCCTTCTACATCATGACTTGACTAGCACAGCAACCCTATTGGGTTCTCCAGATCCTGGGTTCTGCATCTATGGAGTCAGTTGGTCAACCACAGATCAAAAATATTTGAAAAAAAAATGGGTCTACTGAACACAATTTTCCTTGTTTATATTCATGAAATAATGTAGTATGGTAGCATTTAACATAGCTTTTGCAATATATCAGATGCCATGTGTAGTCTAGAACTCATACTGGAGGGTACGTGTAGGTTGTCTGTAAATACTAGGCCACTGTAAGTGAGGACCCAGCCCCAGGGATCGTGCTTTCCAGGGTGGGTTCCGGCACCCCTCCCCCAGGGATACCCAGGAATGGCTGTTGGCTCTGATATATTTTTGAGGGTTTGGGGGACAGAAAATGAATTAATGGATATTATGGGATGGCATACATAGTTTACTCAAGCTGGGATAGTGTCATTTGTGATGTGAGAGAAGAGATGTCTCCAAATACTGATTTGGCCAGACTTCAAGGGACTCCCATCTGGTCCTTTGGTGTCATAGACAGACATGTTCCATGTCTCCCTTTCTCCAAGGCTGATAGTGGGCACAGGGAAGCAGAGCTGCCCCAGGCGTCGATCTTGACAGCAAGGAGTTTACACTGGTATGACACGTACTGCAGGTATTTGTCTGTTTAAAGTTTTAAATTAATCAATGCCTCAATGGCGGCTCCAAGAGGAGCCGGCCCTATCCTAGGGAGAAGTGAGATTGCTGGATGTGGAGCAGTCATGAACCCCTGGGCCATCGG
The DNA here is from genome assembly GCF_001458135.2 of Marmota marmota marmota. Classification (NCBI taxonomy): domain Eukaryota; kingdom Metazoa; phylum Chordata; class Mammalia; order Rodentia; family Sciuridae; genus Marmota; species Marmota marmota. The sequence continues at coordinate 1,955,207 of NW_026000224.1, read as the reverse complement.
GGAGGTAACCTCTGAACCCAGCCTTGCGAGGGGATCGAGATAGGGACGTGGAAGGTGGGCCAGTTGCTCAAAGAAGGAGCACTCAGACCCAAGACGGTAGAGAGGAAAGAGCGCGCAGACGCTGCCCAGCAGGTGCCCAGATGGCGCAGGCGGGGGCCGGGTGCAGGGAGCTGAGCTGAGCAGACACGGAGCCCACTCAGGTCCAGCGGGCAGAGCTTCTGTCAGCTGAGGCAGGGCCTGCTTGTGTGCTGGGCGGTCACTCAGTGGTTCCATTCTCTTTCTCATTCAGCACAAGTGTCCAGCCAGGGCCTTCTGTGTGTCACGCACAGTTAAGTCACTGGGTAGATAGTGGCAAGCATGTGTCCTCAACCTCAGGCTCCAGCCGGGAGTGTCCATCAGGAAGAGAACATGACTTCTGCAAGGGAAGGATTATGGACTGCAGAGGTCAACAGGAGGCTGCTGCAGGACTTGGCTAGGGCCGAAGATGGCCATGCCTTGCAGTCAGGGATGCGGGATTTTACCATGGGTGGTAGTTGGAGTCTTAGAAACAGCCCCACTCCTCTGGGGCTTCTGACGTCATCAAGCGTATTTATTGCTAGCAAAAGTGCTGCACGGAAAGGACGGCCACCATCTCAAAGGAAAGGAAAACGCAGAGACAGATGAGAAAGCACCGGGACTCCCGCGAGGAGACCTGTGTCAGGGTTCACAGTTCACAGTTACTCCTTGCAAATATTTGTATTGCACATGTGTACCTGCAGCAGGTATTTGCATATAAATGTAAACATATTTAGGGCTACGTCATATCCAGTTAGACACATATAGGAAGGCAATTTTAATCTAGAGTTGTGCTTAGTGATGAAGTAGGAAGTGTTTCCCACTCACATGTGCCAGGGCTGCCCAAACCAACTGCGTATTAAAAAGTTGTCCTTTTTTAATGTTCATATTTATGTTTTAAAGGAAAAATCTATAAACAAATGAAAAAGCAGTGCCTGCTGGGAGCTCACTTCCTGTCCAGTGTCATAGCAGGGAGTGTGACTTCGGGAGGCAAGACTGAAAGGCACCCCAGGAGAAGGCTGGCCCTGGGCCCACTCACCCAGCCCCCTGCCCAGTCCCACGGGACAGGCCCAGCACCATTGCTTTGTCCTAGGGGAGTGGTTTCCTTTTCAACCTAACATTGTGATTTCTCACTTTTTCCATTTTCTCATATAATCAAAATACAATTTGTGAATCAAACCAAACAATTTAATCACACGCTTAAATCAACTGCTTACAGGGCGTATTTATGAAGAGAGAACCCTATTGCAATCAATATTTTAAACTGTGTCATTTTGTTTGTAGTCAAATTAATGCAATCCAGCTATCACGCTGACTATGTACTCTCCATGTGATTAGAAATAAATCATCAGGAGTAATATGGTAATGCAGGAAGCCTGTGACTATGGGATTACTCGGGGAAAATTGAAAATAATGATTTGATATAGTGTTGGCACAGAAAATTAGAACAATCAACCACAAATAACATCTGCTCAAACACTATGTTTTACCCTGTCAACTCCAGTATTATAGTAGTGTTAAAAAGCTAAATTTCACTCAGGTGTCATATATTACTTATAGGGATATCGGGTGAGCTTTGTTGAGACCATCATTTTTCTCAGTGCGAACAGAAATGTGTTGTAATCAACCCAGGAATCACACCAAACCCAGCACAGGACACAGCACTGTAAGTCTTGGGGCCATTCACAAATGGAATAAGCTTTGTGACTAATGTCATCTGTAGATTCTCAAATACCACGAGTCCTCCTGATTGAATATTTTCAAATATATATCAATAACAACCTCATGAGAAGGAAGAGGCATCCGCAGAGAAAGGACCCAGGCCTGAGGGAATGAGGAAGCCTAGGTAGAGGGGTAATCCCCTGGGAGGGGAGCACTGGACCACAACCCTGTTCCTAAGGACAAAATGCCTGCTGCTCCCTGGCAGTCTGTAGGACAGAGTAGTTTCAATTTATTTGTGCTCCGCCCCAGGATATATGTAGTTTCACATTTCACAGATAAAATCAAAGGAGTCGCACTGTTTACTACAGAAAGTTTGGTTTGCTACATGGTGAGGGTGAGATTTAGAACTATGTGTCTGATTCCCAAGCTTTGATTTATATTAAGACTGTGCCTTGGTTTCTTCATTTGAAAATCAGAGGAAGATGATAGTAGAGCTTTCCATGGCTGATGAAGAATAAAGGCTTAGGAGACAAGCCCCTTAGAGAAGCACGTGCTGACCACAGCCTGCCCCTATTGGGTTCCTAGAGCTAAAAGCATCCACAGCATATGGATTCCTTCTGTTGCATCATTGACCGAAACACACTTGCTTTTTTTTTTATTGCCCAAGATGTATGCAGTACTATAGTAGCTGATGAATAGTAGACATATACAGTATTATATACACCATTTTTAACAAAAATAATAATAATAACTCATTATACTATAGATATTATTCAGCATTTCACAATTATGGTAACTTAAACCATGTCATCAAAAACTTGTTCTTGTGCTCTAAACATTGCATCAGACAACATATCTCACGCTCAGATGAAGAACTCATATAATTTATTTAATATAGAAATAAATTTGACCTCTCCAATTTGTTTCATTGTATGTAATTATTCTGCAATGTTCATAGGATACATGAAATTTCCCAACTCTTTTCTAAAAATAGTACTGTTACATGTACACCCAACATGTGCCAAAATATATGGTATGTATTATCCTTTATTTATTCTGACTTTATTTTCCTCTCAGCATTCAATGTCTATTGAATAAGACTATGCATCCTGGTAAACATCTTCCAATTTTCTCCTCTTAAGATTGGGATATCACGTATTCAATCAAATATCTTCCTGTCTCCTCTCTCCATGGACCTCTTTGTACTGGCAATGAATGCATTTTCTGGAAATGTTTGTATAGAGTTCTTTCAGAGAAAAACACACACACACACACACACACACACATTCAATTGAAAACACTGAAATATTTGTTAGCCAAGCAACTAATTGGTTTCATTGTAATTGGCAGGCCTGTAAAGCTGCTCTGTTCACCAGCACCTAAGTTTCCAATTATGGAGCTTCCTGTTGAAAGAAACACACTTATGCCCCCTGCTTTGGGCTTCTGGCCCAAGGAGCCCTCTGAGAATCTGAACTGGGACCTCGATGGGCGTCCTCCTACCACCTCTCTGCAAATGTGGAGCTCCTCCCCAGCTGCAGTGCACACCTTCTTCTGGCCTGGGCAGGGTGATGTGCAGTGGACTTCCTTACCTGTGGCAATGTCCCTAGGTCCCAGGGGATGCCTGAAACCCTGGACAGTGTCAGGCCACATGCAGGCTATATTTTCCTATGCAGACATACTTATGATCAAGGCTAATGTATAAACCAGGCACAGAAAGAGGTCAACAACCACAACTAGTAATGTAAAATAACTTTAAGAATATACTGTAACAAAATCACCAGCATCACCAGCATCGCTCTTAGACTTTGGGGCCTTTATTAAATAAAATAAAGGCTACTTGAACATTGAAATGCCATGATCGTTGGTCTGATAATTGAGATGGCTACTGAATGACTACCAGGTGGGTAGCATATACTGTGTGGATAGACTAATAAATATAAATAGATAGATAGAGAGATAAATAAATAAATAATAAATGATTCATGTCCTGGGTGGGACAGAGTAGGCCAGCAGCAGATTCTATCACGCTGATCAGAAAGAGATGCGGTTTAACACATGTGAACAGTTTAGTTTCTGGAACTCACCACATATATTTTTGGATCTTGGTTGACTGTGGGTAACTGAAATCATGGAAAGCAAAACTGTGGCTAAGGGGGCTTAACTGCTCTTTGCTGTTGGACGGAAACAATGGTCTGGGTGCACAAAGCAAAGATACAAAGTGCTGAATATCACCAACACGTAAGCCTGCATACCCAGAAGCTTTATAAAAGACACATGACCACTATGCACTCACATTGTTTGTGTAGGCCCACTTTAATACACCTTATGTAGCAATTGAAATCTAAATATAAGCCAGCATAAATCACGACGACTCTCCCAATGGCTTCCCTCTGGGTAGTAAATGAAAGCTCATCATAGAACCATGAGAAAATGGTCAATGTCTTCTCAGAACGACAGAGAGATAATAAGAGAATGTCCTAAAATACTAACCCAAGGAATGCATGACAATAAGTGATTGTGGCAAAACTTCACTGAAATCACTCAATTACACTGGAAACTCAGACAATTCCAGAAGGTGTTTTCTGATCCTTCCTATCCATGTGGCTTCTCCAGGAAGGCTGGGCAGCCTGGGATGGAGGACCACACCAGCTCTGTGCTCAGCTGCACCAGCATTCACCCCGCTTGTCTGATGGAGACTCGGTGCACTGAGCTGTGAGGACAGCAGTCCCTCGGAGAAGGGAGGTTCTTCTCCATGTCTGCGGGTGGATGAGGTGCAGGTGTTCTCGACCCTGGGTGTGCACATCTTTGTGTTGCCCTCTCTTCCCTTAAACTTTACTTTCCTAATATTGGAAAAACGGTGAAATTGTTCTGCCATAGAGGGTGTGATGTCTGCTATCCCACACGTCCCCCGCTCACACAGGAGGACAGCCTGCAGTGGAGAGAGTCCTTCCTCCAAGGTGAAAACCAGCGGAACTGATGCTTCAGGTCTGACCTGCATCGGGTGAGACACCAAGCTTCCTCTGAGTAGCCTGTCCTCTCCTCTCATCTGTAACCAGGTCACTGTGACACCTCAGTCGTGTCAAGAATGCAAAAATATTTTTATCAATATCAAGGACTATTATGCAGTTTCCATTTGGAAATATTGCTGAATTGAGATACATATGAATAGCTTGGTAAGATGTGTCAACTTAGTCTGACCAGTTTAAGAAATGATTAATTATGCAAACTTTATCTTAAAAATAAAATGTGCTTCACAAAGGTGCTTATCTCCCCCAAAAGCAAATTTAGGTACCATTTATTGAGAATTTCCATAGCAATTTAAGTTAAAAAAAATGTCACACTGTGAAATAATATGCTATAGATGATAAACTTCTCTCATATTTCATGCACATTCTACCTGTATTATGAAACCTCTTAGAGCAATTCACGGAAAGAGCTCGTAGCATTGTTGAAATCCCCTAGTAATCAGGGCTATTCTTACAGGGTTTTATGAAGCCCTTGCTTTCAGAAAAGTAGGTAAATTTACTCAACCTAATGGGAATTTGTATTTGAAAGAGCCAGTGGTGACACCCGACCACGTTGAGGAAAGTGCTCTATCAGTGCTGGTTGAATCCCAAGCTAAAGAGAAACTCCGTGCTATAACCAGACTGTGGCTCCCGAGAAAGCACGTTGACACCACGACCCTTGAGAAGGTGTGTGCTGCCAAATGCAATGTGTACGTGAACACGGAGCCGCACGTCAGTCATGGGTCTGCTGCCTCCCCCCCCCCGCCCCCGCAGCCCATGCAACTTCTGCAGCCCAAGAGAAGCTGAGAATGCAGGTCAGCACGTTCACTAGTCAACTTCAGGTATTTTATGAAGGCCAAGTTGAAAACAGTAACCAAGAAGTACTGTGAAAAGATGTGCTGCCTAACATTATGACTTCTAATGCCACCACCACTTGTCATTGTTCCTAACCCTCTCCTTCTCTTCACCCTTCATTTCTTGTGGGTGACCTCACCACCCTGAATGTGCCCCGTCTTGACAGACAGGGTAAAATTAACCAGGCACTCAGATACTTCCATCTTTTTTCTGAGATTAAATATTGCAATCTTCTAGATTTGCCTGTGAGTCAATGCATTTGAGGAAAGTAAGAGAAAGTTCTGTGTGAGTCGTGGAGGATGGCGACTTATTTTTACCATGCTGGATACTTAAGGATGATGGCTCTTGCTGTGTTACAAGCTGGATACCGCTGACATCTTACCCTCTGTACGTAATCAGAACCTTACCTATGTTTAGTGAGGGGCAAAGTGTGCTCAGTGTTGTGTGTCTTCAACCTCCCCTGATAGTTTTAACAGTTTTTCAAACAATATTCTATATGCAATTAGGAAGATTCAAAAAAGAGTAAAAGTCAGCGTAAGAGGATTACGACTGGATTGAGATTTTCCATGTTCACATGGGTCAGGGGATTACCAGGCAATTAACCTGCTTTTGACTTAACAAACTATTTGTAAAAGCAATAGGCATTAGAAAGGTTAAGATCAAGTGAATTGTTGGCAATGCTCAAATATGACCAAATAAAGATATTTGAGAAAATTCCCCATGGTTTTCATGGAAATATAATCGAGTGCATGCAATATTGTCTCCTACAGGTCAGAGTTCACAAGGACAAATTGATAATTACATAAGCAGCCTTGATCTTACCTCTGCTTGGTCAACCTCGTCTCTCCAGAGCACATCCCTCAGTTTTATGAAACCATATGCAATTTGTCCTTTAAATAACTTTCTCCTCTATCATATTCATTGTCTCTTTGCCTTTATATTTATGTCAATTGGAGAAAGGCGCTGGGTACCTCTGTGACTATGTTTCGTTTTGATAATTAATTTGTTCTGACTTTGTCTCTGATGATCCTGTTGGCAACCATTTGGGGATCCAGTAATTAATTTTATTTCACCGTATCTACTTCTCCTTCCAGCACCATGTCTGTGAAATGAATTTTTGCTGCTCTGTCCACTAACTTCATGGAAGTGACGTCTTGATGGAGCACAGCTTGCTGATGTCTAGACGAAGCTGCTGGGTGGTTTGTGCAGCAACTCTGACAACTTCTGGCTCCTGTCGGGTCTGTTAAGCCCTAGGCTTTTCCTGGGTTTAATTCAAATGACTAAATTCTTTATCTATATAAAGCTCAAGCCTATGTTTCTTAATGTTGAAAATTAGGAATTAAACAAGGGTGACTTTTAATTTCTTCTTCCAAATTTTAGTCTTTTTGAGGACTCGGTTTTCAATGATTCATTAAAATATTATATTCATAATTTTGCTACTGCGCAAGTGAGAACTTGTAAAAGAGTGAAGAAGTTTCACTGAGATTTCTTCTGGTTCTGCCTCATGAATTCAGTCATCTCTTCCTCTGTAAGGTTTAACTCTATATTCTACAAATCCAAATCTCTGGAATTTTTACATTTTTTTGAAATAAAGTTTTTGCTAAATGGCTTTTGATATATTTCATAACCCTTGGTGGCTTTAGGGGACCATTAATCCTAGAGGTTTCTGATATGGGAAGGAAAAGTGGGGGGCAGTGGTTAGGGACCAATTGGTATTTAGTTAATGGATGTGTCACCTTGGAGAAAATTACCTTAATGTTCTTAACCTTAATTTGCCTCCTTCCTGGTAAAATGGGGTGCTCAGGGAAATTGAGGATTGATTAGAACAATGCAAATGAAGTCATCAGGAATGACCTGATCCATAAAGCCTTACAGAGTAAGGCTCAGACCTCATGGAAGGGTGGCAAGCCGGAGCGCTACATCCTACAGTCCGCACCAGCCCCGGGAGGACGGTAATAATGATGGTGTGCAAATCATTCTGTAGGAGAACTGATGCAATGGAGCATGGCTACCAAGGGGTGAGTGCAGTCAGGGTGGCCCGGTGGCCCTTGGGGAAGTGGGTGAGAAAGGGAACAGAAGAGAGGAAAGAGGAATGTGCTTGAGAGGAGACAAGGGATCAGTATCAGAGGGGAACTTTGAAAGCTAAACAGAATCTCACTAAGCGAAGAAAGAAAAGTGCACTTCGAGACAGTAGCCCAAATCAAGGCAGAGAAGCACAATCACACACCCAGGAACAGACACATACAAACACACCCACAATGCTCACACATGTGTAAGTAAGTGGAGAAATATAATTGCTGCCTGAAGATACATATTTTTGGATCATTGTTGTGGTTTGGATGTGAGATGTCTCCCAAAAGCTCACGTGTGAGACAATGCAAGAAAGTTCAGGGGAGAAAGGATTGGGTGACAGCCTTAGCCTAATTAGGGAGCTAATTCCTGACGGGATTAACTGAAGGGGCAGGGGTGGCTGGAGGAGATGGGGATTGGGTGTGGCATGAGCGTATATTTTTGATTCAGGAGAGTGGAGTCTCTGCTTTGGATCACCATGACCTGAGCTACTTTCCTCTGACACACACTTTCCCTTGATCTTCAGCCTCACCTTGAGCCCCGAGAAATTGTGCCAGCCTTTGAGGACTAAGACCCCCGAAACCCTGAGCCCTCAAACGAACCTTCCTCCTCTGCGGTTGGTCTGCTCAGATCCTTTAGCCATGGCAGCAAAAAATCGGACTAGAACAGACCATGGAAATTAATCAATTCTCTGCTGGCATCTAGATGAGCCAGGGAAGAGGACAGTGATAGGGCAACTGTGCGGATGAATAACTGATCATTCTCCTGGGGCACAGGTCAGCTTGAAGCAGTCCTTATTGCTATTTGGCTGTGAGGTGGACACTGGAAAGACTGATGGTTTGCCAAGGTTTTACTTATTGTGAAGAGTGATGAAGCCCGTGCTGTCCAACCTCACCTGGTCCTCAGCAGAGCAATCGCGTAATTAAGAAGAATGCGCTACTTATCTAAGGTGTAGGAAAGTTTGTAAGCAGAGTGGTAACACAGCTGTTCTAATTTAAGTATTTTGGAGGCCAAGAGGGTTCTATTAATGATTAAACCACAGAAATAATCTCAAACACAGCAGTCTTCTTCATTTCAAAAGAAGCAGCTTGTGAAGTGCGTGTGTGTGTTTGTGTGTGTGTGTTTGTGTGTGTGTGTGAAACAAATAAAGGGAGTCTCATTGCAATATTCGCAATGTCTGTTTACATATTTTCATCCAAATTAATGGCAGTGGACACCCTGGCCTTCCCCTGCACAGTGCTTCTGGAACCTGTCACTCAGAGACAAACACCCACCAGAGTAATAATTCATATTTCATTGGTTGCTGGAAACAACCAGGTGTGTAGTAATAGTTAAGAAACAATCATTATTTCCAGGTGAAATAATAGACTGTCACCACAGGATAATGGCCCTAACTGCCATGTGAATGCTAATGTAAAGCTGAGATGTTCATGGGACACGGAAGTTGAAGTAACTGAGAAATTTGGTTTGAAAGCAAAACGTGCTGGGCAAGCACTGTACTCATGACTCTCGGGCTCATTACAACTTTCTAAGGCTGACTCCTGGCAGTTCATCCTCCCCTTAGAACTTGGTGGCAAGGACACACTCAGCTCTGCTCTTGTGACACGTTCCAGTGTGCAGGGCCGCACCGCCCCGAGAGGCGCATCTGCAAAACTATCCATGAGCAAAAGGCCTTGTGCATTGCCAGTCCACGCCCCTCCACCACCTCTCCCGTTTGCCTCCACGGCCTCTGGAAACCACAGTGCACTTGCTGCTTCTAGGTGTCTGCTTTTTTTCTATTTTATTTTATTTTTTGCCTATTTTATCCATGTAGGATCAAAAAGCACAGGAAACAGAAGAAAAAAGACAAGAGGGACTAGGTCAAACCAATGGCTCTGCAGAGCAGAGCAGAGCAGTCAACAGAAGGCACAGGAATGCTTCAGAATAAGAAGATTCTTTTCAAGTCACGCCATTGACTAAGGGTCTATCCAAGAAACGAAAAGGAACTTCTACAACCTAATTGCAAAATCATTAATTGAATAAAATATGAGTGAATGACTTGCATAGGCATTTCTCCAAGAGGATGCACAAACAGCCAACCATACGGGAACAGGTGCAGAATATCACTAAGTATGAGGGGAACACAAAGCAAAACCATGGTGAGAGACCCCCTTACTCCTGTTAGGAGCACCATGATGAAAACCAGAATTTAACAAGTGCTGAGCGCTCAGGATTAGCAAGATGAGTGTCTTTGTTGGTAGGAATATAAAGTGGTACATCCACGGTGGAGAGCAGTATGGAGACTCTTCAAATCACTAGAATGACCCTGTAATGAAGAAATCTCGTTCCCAGTGTACACCAGAAGACATGAAACCAGGATCTCAGAAAGTTGCTAGCACGCAGGGCTGACTGCAGCATTGTTCTCAGCACCCAAGAAGCTGAAGCATCTCATGTGTCATCTTAGGTGAGTGGGTTAAAGCATGGGTGCTTGCGCACAAGAGCATGGCATTCAACTTAGTAAACAAGAAAATTCCATATGGACAGCAAGGCAGATGGACCTGGAAGGCATCATGCTCAGCCCATCACAGAGGTGCGGCATCTCTTAGACCACTGGTGGCAGAGCAAAGGGGGAGACAAGGCAGAGGGAACCGCTTCTGGCGCCAGCCCCCACTTGCTCTCCTTCTCTCAGTCAGGTCTTTGATACCACCATGTCCCAGGGCCAAGGTCAAAAGCCAATTCTGGTCCAAAACTGTGTGCCTTGGGAAACAGAGAAAAACCCAGTCCTTAACAAATATGGACTCTGGCTGGGCTGGGTGGAAGCACGCGTTAATGCCGTGGTTGCTGGGTCCTGAAAGTCCTGTTGTCAGTCTCCAGATGAGGGAACCAGACTTGGGGAAAGTACCTGAGCAGCCTGAAGAGCTGAGTCGGACCCAGCCTGGCGTGGTTGTGGCCCTGGGTGCTGAAGGGCAGGGAGCCGGGAACCCAGAGTGCTGGAGCATCTCCCACTAACCACACATAGCTTTGTATTTATTGGTTTCTAGTCCACTAAAAATAGAAAAAAAAAATCTAAATTTGTGTTCTTGGAATGTCCTTGTCTTTAGGATTAATCAACCAGTGTAATTAAGCAATTAAAGAAAAGATCAAGAAAGCAAAGATTTCACTCCTGTGCAATCTATGGAACTGAAAAACTGAAAAGTTACCCACCCAAATTTATTGATTTTTTTTTTTTGCATTTGTTTTTGTAACTTACATTGATTTAACAACGAATATTTATTTCATTGCTCCAGTTCCATTATATCCTAACCCTAACCCTGGGCAACAGGACAAAGAGCAGTCTGCCTCAGTATCCCAACTGCCTGGCTGTCCAAAAGCGCAGACAGCACCACAGAGATTCTCTTTCCTTTGAAGAAATCTCTTCAGTCAAGTAAAATTAAATGCACTTAAGATAAGCTGACTGGTTTTCAAAATACCCTGGAACATTTCCTGCAAGATTCTTTGGAACATTTCTGTAAACATATGAAGGATTTCTTTATCAATGAGAATGTAGCCTGTATTTCATCTTAGGGCTTACGTCTCAGAGATTGCATGGCTAAGTCTTCAGGCACTGTCAGCTTATGGCTTGTACCCTGACTCCCCAAAAACCAGCCAAGGAATAAGTTGGTTTTCATTATCGCTACACCCAGAGGGATTGTGTTTATACCTGTGCGCGTGCTGTTTCCCCCAAAGATTTTATATTCGAGACTGACAACCTAAGCTCAGGATTAGACCTCCTGAGAAATGTTAGTTCGATTCTCAGCTTCAACCTATTCAACTTCTTAATTGACTTACCCTTTGGTATTTAATATTTTTTCTGCTTTCCTCAAACAACTGCTCAAAGCACAATAAATAATGACAAAACCTATAGTTTTTTTGAGTTTTAAAAATATAAGGATCAAAATACAAAATTTTAACAAACACATAATAATAAACCCTGTATTGCAAAATGCATGTTAGATATGTCAGCCGGTTACAATCAAAAGTAGTTTACTGGTCGTTTTGTTTGTCTTTTATGGCTAAATATTTTTCAACTTGGTTGGACAGAATTATGCAGTCGATTTTCCAACAGTGCAAGTGAACCTACAAGGTAATTGATGGCCAGTCATGAGTACAGAGCTCACTTCAGTGTGGAAAGCAGACTAACAACACTTAATATTCTACACGCCAAGCCCATGTCATTATCCGAAAAAAATAGACCCCACACCCTTGGTATTTTGTTAACTTCAGTGGAAGTTATGTAAACATATTTGCTGATTTTTCTCACAGGCGAAAGAATATAAGGTAAAATAAGCCCATTGCTAAGATGAACCTGGAACATGATGGTTCTGCTCAGGCACCTAATAAAACCATCATCCAGGGGCACCACAGGCACCTCATCTTCTCTCAGCCAAATTAGTAATGGAAGTGAGGCTCCTTCTTGTTCATTTTTGTCTAGGAGTCTGATCCCCAAGCACTTGTGGGCCACCCAGCCAGGGCACACCCCACACTGCAGACGGTCCTGCCTACTGCCTCTCATGGAGACCTCTCCCCTGCAGCCCCGTGGGTTAAAGCCTGCACCACCTTCAGCGTTAGCTGTCATGGGCTTGGCAAGGCAGGCGGCAGGAGAGCAGATGCTCAGGTCAGGGGGCCTGGCTCAGCCCTCTCCACCACTTGTCTGTTCTCAGAGAAGTCAGAAAACACATGCCTCAGTTTCCTCACCTGGAAATGGGGTGCAGCCAGGCTGGCTGTGTTGTGAAGATTTAGTGAGATCATGGCTCAAAAGCACCCCACAGTATGTGAACGAGAATGATGGCAAATACTAACTGATAATCTGAAAGCCAGCACTTGCCGTGTGTCCACCATCCAGGGCTAGAGCTGGCGACCCCAAGAGGATACGGGCTGGTCTGTCTCCAGGACACCAGCCCAGGCTCAGAGCTGATGACTCCAAGAGGACACAGCTGGTCTGTCTTAGGACATCAGCCCAGTCTCAGAGCTGGCAACCCAAAGAGGACACGGGCTGGTCTATCGGACTCACAGTTGTTCCTCTTGCATTGCCCTGACAGATGAGGGCTTCTCAAAATGCTAATGATCATTAGAATCACACTATGATATTAATAACTAATGATAATGCAATAGGTTACCTTTCTCCAATAAGATTTGATGGTTAAATGGTGGTTAAAATATCTGAGTCCTTTTGTCTATGACTGAGTTTGCCTATTACGAACCCAAATCCAGTAAACTTCTCCTCCCTTCAATCTTTTAACAAAGACTTCTCAATTTGGCAAGAACCAATTTTGCAAAACACTAAGACCATCCTGATATTCTTTTTCAGTGAAAGAGTTTGTTTTACAATATCTGCTCATGAGCTCTACCCTACGAAACAGGCCTATTAGCCTCTTTCTTCATTTAACCAACATGCATGCACTAAAGGTTTGCAATGGCAGCACATGTGCTCATAGCTAACAAGATAGGGACAAAACAATGACAGGCACTAATCTCACTGCAAAGGAAGTCCTAAGTCTGCAGCAGACACCAGTTTTCACAGTTGTCACAGATTCCCATCAAGTAACAGCTCTGACAGCAGAAAGTGAGTCGTTCCACTGGGGACGAGGGACTTCAGGGTGTGCAGCAGAGGTCACCCTTCATCAGTCCTCAGGCACCACCGTTGCCCCCAGGAGGCCTCTCCCTGTAGAAAGGAAACTTGCACACAGCTCCCTCACAGACCCCAGAGGGTCTTCCAAGTCCCCATGATGGGCTGCTTGGACCCCGTGTGCACTGGTCACATCCAAAGGCAAAGGCTCACAGTGTGCAGGCACTGCCCAGTACCCAGGTGTTCAAGGGACAGCACAAACGCAGCTCCATGCAGGCCTGAGTCAGTCCTGAACAACCTGACCGTGTATAAGGAGTCTTGCTTCCATGATGGCATTTTGAGAGAGAAAATCTCCTTCTACTTTGCAACCTAATTTAGCCCTAGGCCAGGGCATCCAAATGAACCCATATTTGACTGGGGATGAGTTCAGTGGTGGAGTACTCCCTTAGCACACACGTGGCACTGCGTGTGAACACACTAAATAAATAAATAAATAAATAAGACCTTGAAAAAACAAAACATAACTGTGAGATGGCTGTTCCCTTTCTTGTTCCTATGTCCTCATTACTAGCATTTTGAAAATCCTGGACACATTATAGATAATAGAAGAATGTTAAAGAACAGTATTTAGCTGTGAAATAATTTTAAAAAACTGAATTCATGTGAGAAGATTATTCTTTTCAAACAGGGGATTTTAATTGTTGGATGTTCAACATGCAAGGATCCAGAAGTTACTGGCTTTGACAAAGGACTATCAGGAGCTCACGGTCCCATGTAAAGAGGAACATAATTAGGTAATTTCGAATTAGATGGGTGGGTGGATGATAGACAGATAGTGATGGATAGATAGACAGTTAGATGATAGATAGATAAATGATAGGGCCAGAATGAGCCAGGACTCACCCATTACCAGGTGGTCACCGAGGAAAGCACTCTTGATAACCTTGTGTTCCCAGGCATCTTGGCTTTAGGGAATCTTGCCACATTAAGAAATGAAAGCCCAACTCACCACACAGTCAAGTCAGATTACTCTGAGATGAATGAGGGATAAGAAAGAGAGAGGAGGAATAGAAATGAGATGGGAGGAGAAGCTCTGGATAAATAAACATCAGAAGAAGCCTCTGGAGTAGAGTTTAATGGACTCTCGGTGAACTTCCTTCTTATGTTGCTCAGAAGCTATTTGCTGCCTGTGGGAGACGGCCAGCAGGCAGCAGCCCTTCCCCTGGGGCTGCAGCAGTCAGTACATGGTGACCTCCCCATTCCTTCCTGTCCAGCCCTGTGAGGTCAAGAGGTGGACGGGCTGCTTGAGGCACTCCACCACACCTTCATACAGAGAAACCGTGGAGTCTCCATGAAGTCAGCAGGCGGTCAGTGGACAGGAACCTAGAACCAACTGAGATGTCCTTCACCTCCCGCACCTGACGAAAGGGCACTGAGAAGTGCAGGGGCAGATGGGGGGTGTGATGGGGAGGGGGCTCCACTCTGAGGCTCTCATGAGTCATACTGTGTCCCTAGAGTTTCAATGATGACTGCCACTCGTGTAATTATGGGTACCCTTAATTTTATTAGCAAAACAATAATAACAGAGGACAGAACAGCTGCATTTACTGACTACCTATGAATGTCAGCATGGGTGCCTATTGTGTGCCCCGAATCTTACATACACCATTTTATTTGACGCATGTCAAAGCTCAGTAATTGCATGGTAGTCATTTCCTGTTTTGGAAAGGAAGAGGCTTCAAAGGGTTTAAGCAACTTTTCCAAAGGTTCATACAGTTTAGGACAGAAACCAAGATCTGGCTGACCCCAGGAGTCCTGGTGACACTAAACTTAAAATCAGGTTGAGAGATCTGCCCAGCGATGGCCCTGATTCCTGCATATTTTAGTGCAATGGTCAGTGGGTATTCACAGGACCTTTGGAAGCAGATGCCTGCACCTGGCCTTGGTGTCCAGGCTCACCCACATGTTCTATAGAGAGTGCAGTAGCAGGAACCCCTCGGGGACCAGTGTCTCCCTCCACCCCCAACCTCTGTCTGTGCTCCCAGCAGGAGGAGGCTGATGGGAGAAGGTGAGACAGGTCCACTCACTGCATCGGGAGGCCAGCAAGAGCTAATGTCCTCCAGTCAAATACCCAGGATCAGAAGGAGACTCCCCAGAGGAAATTGCAGGAGTGATGACCTCTTTCCTCCATCCCTCCACACACCTGCTCCCTGTGCTCTGTTACATCTGTGCACATCTACAAACACGTGTGGAATGCTCAGTGTGTGCTTTCCAGGACAGAGGCACCGGGAGTTGGCTGAGGGGAGAGAAATCATTAGCCAGTAATGAGTGTCCCTGGTTCTAGTTCCCAGAGAGGTTTCAGCCTTCAGAGCACGTGGAGCTGGACACACTCAAGGCAGCTGTGGTGATTAAATTGCAGGCCACAGGGGAGACAATGGCATGTAGTCATCAGACATGGTGGGCGTCAGCACCTGCTAATGCATCCAGGAAGGTACAGAAGAGACGACGTGACCCCGAGAAAAAATGAGGAACCTCGCCCACACAAAGAAGTAAGGAGGACTTCTCGAGGAGGAGGGAACAGGGCGCAAGCTCTGAGGCACGAGGTTCACAGATGTGATGGGAATAGCTGGCTGTGCGCTCAAGGCTGAAAATCAAAACTGCTGCATTTCCTGAGTATATAGCATGTGTCAAACCCACCTGGTAAGTACCTGAATGCTCTCTCAGGTAGATGCCACAGTGCTCTCCTTCTATAGATGAGGAGTTAAAGAGGACGGAGGTTGCTGGTTGGCAGGGTGACAGGACTGTGGAGGAGTGGACCCCACTAACCTGGACACCTTCCCTCAGAGCCAACAAGCACCACCCCTGTCCTAGCAAGTGCATTTGCAAGGGGACAGGTGGGAGCCGCCAGATGGCAAGCTGAGAGCTTCTGTTCGTGCACTCTGAGCTCTGTGCTTTGGCCCAGAAAGCTCTAACCTGATTTCTGGAGGGAATTCCTGTTCTGTTGTGGTCATCATCCCTGAGGAGGGATTATCAGGCCGACCAGTTTCAACAGTTTACATGAAAGCGTCTTAAGGAGACCTTATACTACTTTCCAATCCTGATTGGATTTAAATATGTATGTGAGTTTTATGTATTCTTCGTGGTGAGTGAATGCATACCAATTAAATTTTGCTATCTACAGTAGATAAGGACTGTGATGAACTGATTGTTACATTCCAATCGAGCACAACATTACTAAAAATGAGGATCTGAAATACTGGTCCTGTGTGCTTGCGTCTTAGGCGCTGCTGCTTGCGTGTGTGTAGGCTTAACAGAGACCAATCCTAAAACAAGGTGCATGCTTCCTCGTGCATCCTCGGGCAATTTCTGACTGCCATGGACTTCTGGATTCTGAGGGTGGGATCCATGGTGGACCAACCAACTATAGTGGAAGCTTCTGATCAATAGCAAGTTGCCTGTTGGCCGGCCTACACCCTGGAGAGGGTTGTGCCCCCAGGAGTCGGTGTCCCTCAGGATGGCCTTCAGCTCTTAAAGGAGACAGAAGAAGCTTCCTTGATGGAGTGCCCACCTCCACACCACAGTGGCCAATGACAGTCCCCCACCACCTTGACTCCCAGGAGAATGTCTTCTGCCCCAATTTTTATAAACACAATAGATCCTGGATGCAATATTGTACATGGCCAGTAGGTGCCACCGTCAACCACATGATTTAAAAAGTTTGACTCCTACATATGTTTAAGCAAATGCTCTCATTGCTTGTTTATGCAGATGGCCTAAATCGGGGCCTGATTTGATAAGCATCTAACTTATGCAGCTACAGTTAGCTTAGATCCATCATCTCAGAGGACAGCCAGTCTTCAAATGGGGCAGATAGGTCAGATGATGGCCAGAGGGCACGAGTCGCCTGTCTCCTAGGTGTCCAACACGTGGAGACACATTAGGTACCAGGGATGGAAGGAGACTGAGATTCACCATTAGTGAGAACGCCTCCTCTGTGGAAGGAGACAGTGGAGAGGACACAGGCATGCAGGCAGAGGTGAGTCCTGAGGAGAGTGTAGACAGGGAGGAGAATCCAGTAGGCCAGGGCCTGGGGAGGAGTCCCGGGAGCTGGACCCAGGAGGCGCGGTCTGAGCTGCCATGGCGGGATCAGCAGGTGCAGGACGTGAGCGGGCATGCTGAGAACAAGCCAGGGCTCCAGGAAGGGGCAAATGTTTCAGCCAGGCAAGATGGACCTGTCCATGGTGGAGGACGGTGCAGGAGGTGGCTGCCGCATGGGAAATGCTGAAGTGCCTTAGGTGAGGAACACAGAGGTTGGGCTGGCCCCCCTGGTACCGTGGGCCTGGGAGCATTGTTCTTAAGAAAGCTGCTCCGGAAGCCTGGCTCAGGCAGGCGGAGGCAGATGGGACTAGTGGGGGACCACAGTTCGGGCCCGATGTCCTGGGCAGGAGAGAAGGTGGGACGCCTTTTGAGTTAGTTCTGATAAGTCTGGTCCCTGGAAGGGACAGGCAGAGAGCCAGCAGTCTATGGATATTCTGAGACAGATGCTTGGGAACCTGAGCACATGAGCACATCGTTAGCTAGACTAAGGGAAGCAAGAGCCGCAGCAGCCACTCTGCAGATGGAGCAGGAGTCCAAAGGCCAGCTCATGCACTGGAAAACTGAGAAACCTCACCCCTTTAGGTACACGATCCAGCAGACAGTGGAAGCATGGGGATGTCCACTTAGGAGACAGAGGACTGGGGATTACAGGGACACACATTTTATCATCTGTGTTTTCCACATGAGAAACCTGATTTGCCCAGGTAATGAGGTTTTATGAAACATGTCCGTTTACATTTAATAATTAAAGCTATATTTTCTGTTATTTGTCAAAGACTTCCTTTGAATCTGGTGAGTTCATTTTAATGCCTCCCGGGGCAGACGTGGTGCAGGGCCCGGTGGCTCTCACCAGGGTCTTCTCCTGGAGTTGCACGCAGTTCACAGACTGAGCCAGCCCCACCGCAAGGGCCACTGAGCGCTGAAGGCGTTAAACGTCACAGCCCGTTCTTTTTTTGGGAAATTTTCACAATAAACTATGGTGATAAAGAAGAGAAATCTAATGTAATTTTTGAGAATTCATGAAGGGATGTCTAGGTGTGACGTATCCTCCTGGATTCCAAGCAGAGCTTGAAGAAGGGAAGGAGACGGCCTCTCCTTGCAGCAGATGTGTAGCTAACGGCACCTTGCACACGCATGTATAGGCAAGTGAGAGCAGCACCGACAGCCTCAGCTTCCAATTTTAACTACAGGTATTATAAGGCTACTTTAAAAGTGGGGTTATTTGAATTGTTAATTGTGAATTGATTCAGGCATTCATTTGCCTTGAGGTATTAGATAGCTTAATTAACTACCATGACTCATTTTTTTCAAATTATAACATGAAGACTAATTTTCCTTACCTTCTGCCTCTAAGATAGTAATTAATACATTTCTGCATCGCACTGTTTCCCAATCCGATGAGCATTTATACGCAGAGCAGCCTGGCACCTTGCTGACTGACGCTACTCAGCTCAGCTGGGATTGTTATCACAAGCTAGTGGGAGAGATTTGTCCAATTTCTCAAGTGCTCTTCGGCAGGACTAGAGCTCTAAAACAAGGCAGACAGGTAACATGAATCATGCCTATGCTAATTGTAATAAATAATGAAAATATTTAGACACAGTGAGGTTTGAACTTGAACTTCATGAATAAATTTTGATTAGTATGCAGTGCAAGCTGTATACGCGGCTTTTGTTCTTACTCTTAAAAGGCAGTCATTACTAAATGATGCTTTGAAATTTTACAGAAATTTTACAGCTGTTCGCTCATCTCTCGGAATCCACTTTTCTATCTGCAAGAGAAGTCATGCAATCTTGGCCTCTAAGTCAACATGCATGCCGGCTAAAGGGCCCTGACTCCCGTTTGGAATCACTGCTGTACACAGCACCATGTTAGCACTCTGCCAGGTGAGGAAAGGTGCCTTCTACAGATGAATGGGTCCCAGGCCCAGAGCCCTCCCTGCCTCTGAGAACGCAGCAGTGCAGAGTGTTGGCCAGGGGGGGGTCCTCCTAGGACGTGTTGGAAGTCCATCTTCCACAGCTCGGGTGACATTTTTTTTTTCTATTAAGATTCTTCGGGCATTGCCACCCTGCGTTTTCAATAAGAAATGAAGTAGAGTTCATAAAAATGAAGTGCTGGGAAAAGATCACACAGGAGAGGGGGCTCTGGGACGGAAAGCAGTGATAATTAATGAGGGCTTCAATAGGCAATCTCATGTCCAATAGATCCCAAGGATTTTATAAAGCTAGCAGGCAGAGACGGACAATCTCAAAGGGGCCGTGCGGCACTGGGTACGAAGGCGCCGCTCCACCATCTCCTTCACCTGACCCCAGGAGCTGACTACGGGAGGTAGGATGAGTGGGTGATGGTGAAGTGTAGTGTCACTTAGGTGGCCATGACAACTAGTGAAAACCAGGGGGAACAAAGGAGGAAAGGCTTTAAAACAGAAAAAATGAAACTTTTTCAACCTTCAAACACAGTGCTCTCCCTGGACGCTCACGTCAGCAGTTCCTCAAGGCCTGATTCACTTATTCACCGAGCAGGTCACGCCCAAGGGCCAGCACATGCCAGCCACTGTCCTCGCACTTTTTCATGGAAATAAAATTAAAAGAGCAGCTCTGCCTTCAAGACTCCAGCCACACAGTGAAGATGGAAAAAGAAATAGATGGTTGCAAGTGACACAGCATTCTCCTGTCCACCCAGGAGACAGGTTCCAAGACCCCGAGGGGATGTCTAAACCGTGGAGAGCACTGAAGCTGTTCCCTGCACCTTTTCTGTCTTCACTAAGCCCTGTCACACTGCGTCCATGGCCTTTGCAGTCCACAATGTAACAGCGGAGCCAGTATGAATTTCTTTCCCCTTTTCACATGGCATGGAAGATCTGCCCTCACTGTGGAGCTCAGCCACCTCAACATAGGATTATTTTTCTTTCCTTATTAAGTCAGGTACTTTGACTTTTTTTCAAAAAGGACACAATTAATGTCTTCTCTAGCACATCCAAATTGCCACCACCAATATTATTCTTTGGAACTGTCATTAAGAAAAATAAAGGTTACTTGAACTACAGCACTGCCATACAATGACAGTGCCTCTGAAACTAAGATGACTATTAAGTGACTAACGGGCAGGTAGCATATACATGGTGCATACTCTGCAAAAAGAGATGATTCACATCCTGAGAAGGATGGAGCTGGGGGGGTGGCACAAGATTTCCTGGTGCTACTCGGAAAGCCAAGCAGTATAACATGTTGCTACTCAGAAGGACAAGCAATTGAAAACGTCGGAATTATTAATTTCTGGGATACTCTAAGACATTAATTGACTATCTCTATTGACTATATCTATAGTCAATTAACTAACCTTGGGAAGTGAAGCTGTGGATAAGTGGTCTACTGTATAAGTGCTGTGGCGACCAAACAGTCCAAATCAGGGAGAGAAAGCAAGAGAACCTCCAAATGGAGGGGCTACACAGATGAGGTCATGCTGGCTTGTCACTTTACCCTGACGTCCTGCCTACCGTGGGCAGGGGTACATGCTGAGACTACATCCATAAGCAATCAGCATATGAATCTGTTCTTATTGTGATCTATTGCTCTCCGATCAGAGGGCTTTGATCTCTGAGGGGGCTTCCTCACATCCTTCCTCTAAAATGGCTCACCTAGAACCCACAGCACGTGAGCCAACCTCCCTCCCACGCCCAGTCTCAACAGACTGCCGCTCTCTCAAAACAGGGTTCCACCTGAGGGTGCCGCTCTCCCTCTGCCAGCTCTTCATCAGTTCTCCTTCCTGGTGTCCACGATTAAGCTTTATGCTTCCATTAATTATAAATTGTTTAGTGTACACAAGATACCATTTTTGTAAAAATTAAACAATTCGTAATCATTTTTTCTAGCAATTACTGCAGACGATTTGTTCTTTCTCAATGTTCCACCTGGGTGTCATTGCAGCCTCCAGGAACCAGATTTCTGACTATCTGCTGCTGATTCCCACCTTCCCCTTCATGCCGCTGCCTCAGTTTCCCTCCTTCAGGGCTACGGCTCCTTCCAGAGCTGGTGCTGTCATTAAAACAGCACCCCTTTCCCTCATCAAGCCCAAAGAAGGAAACTCATGATTCTCTCTCAAAACATCAACCTCCCTTTAATGACAGCATCTAACTTCCACCCCACGTTATTTAGGTGTTCATTCACCCACTTATTAACTGCCACCAGAAGAGACAAGGATGAGCAACACCCGAGCTGACCTAGTGCAAGCAAGAGGGGCACCGCGCGCCCTCGCAGCAGAGCAGATTCGGCTCCGCGTGTCACACACGTCTCACCTCTGATTCCGCTACCAGTGGCCAGTGACGTTGGGAACAGAACTCCAGAAGCACCGAGCAACCCTAAATACTAAGGAATAATGTGACTTCGTCCCCTTTGGGGTGCTTTTCTTCCTTCCAGACAGGGACTAGGAGCACACACAAGTCGCAGCCTCAGAGTGAGCTGAGTGCTGATTTCTGTAGAGTACCCCGTGGCCAGGAGCCTTCCTCCTCACCTTCCTTGGTACCCAGGGCTGCGTGGCGTCAGCACTCAGAGTCCTCTCCTCTCACAAAATCCAAACCCCACGCCATCTTTGTATTGAGTTATCATTTACAAACACTGCTACCCTCAAAAAATGTTTTGATCATTGCAAGGAAAACCACAAACAATGGGCTTAAACGTCTCTAATTAAATGTGTATCTTCAAAGTTTTCTTAGTGTGGTTGATCTTTGCATGGTGGGAAGTGCGCCACACAGTCGCCTGCTTAGTACTGGCATCTGGGGGCAAAAAGCCGTCTCCTGCACCTCTCATTAACGCTCCTGTGGTGTGTGCAGTTGGGACACGCACTGTGGCGCTGGGTGCTCCGTCCTGCTAGCCCATGCAGCTCCTGGCTCTACAGCGGCTGCTTTGCTCCTCAGTGCGCCCCACCCATTCTTGGGGAGACTCAGCTCACCACTACCTGGAACCCAAGGAGATACCACAGCTGTGGGTCTCAGGGCGGTTGAGCAGCTCGCTCACCCCACCCATGGCTTCCCATTTGTCCCTGGTCACAGCTTGTGTTTTCTCTGCCACCTCTGATGGTCCTTCCTCTTTTACAGTATGCACAAAGTATGCACCAAAGACCTAAGCTCATGCCCAGCCCTGCCCGACTCCCTGGCAACCTGAGCAAGTCAGCCGCCTCTCTGAGCCTCACCAACAGCACCTTAAGGTGAAGGTGATGCTAACAGTCCACATGATACTAATGAGGCTGGAGGGAGAATGTGTGGGGAAAACTTCATAACCCATGAAATGACCCACAATGAGTTATTACAAATTAACCCCCCCCCTGTCAGAATGGATTTCCTGCCCTCAGGCCACCGATGCTTTGGTTTCTTCAGAGCTGTGAATATGGGGTCACTCAGCAAGATGACGGTGCCTCAGAATGCTGCAGATGCAAACCACATTTTCATTTGACCACACGGCCAGTTATCACTGTGAGTTAGACAAGATATTAACTTCTCTAAGCCTCAGCTTCCTTATTGAATTGGGATAGTAACATCAGTTACATGATCATTCTGAAACATAATTAAACAATAAAATATCAAATAGTGTTTAGAAGGTGGTGAGGGCCCCACTAAAATGTCACACTGTGGTACAGCCCAGTTGAGGAGGAAGCTTTGCTTCAATCCGGATACAACCTGGTGCTTCTCTGCTGGCCACATGATTATAACCCTCTGAAGTGCAAAGAACACAGCTCCTTCTACTTGTGTCCCTGTCTCTCTGCACAGTGCAGGAGGCTTAGCAAGTCAAGTGCCAGGACTCACAGGATGAGTCAGCCAGCCAATGTTGGATTAAGGTGCAGTGATAAGGTATTCAGCCGGGCATGGTGGGACACACCTGAGATCCCAGCGATTCTGGACAATGAAGCAGGAGGATCCCAAAGTCAAGATCAGCCTCTGCAACTTAGTGAGACCCTGCCTCAGAACGAGAAAGACAAAGGGCTGGGGATGTGGCTCAGTGGTAAAGTCTACCTGGGTTCTATCCCTAGTACCAAAAAAAAAAAAAAATTGGTGGTGGAATAACTTTCAAATAAAATTCCCAGAGAAACAATATATGAAGAAATATTCCAAATGTAATGTCATATAAGTCAAAACACAGAATTACATTATTGAAGAAGCTACACCTCCTGAGTGATGCATCCCATATCTCTGAGGTCACTCTGATGGCGGGTGAGACTCCCGTTCTGGTGTATGCTGTGTGGACTCTGTGGTCTCTCAGCACTAGCTAATAAGCTGCTGTCAGGCCAGAGTCTTCACACACAGGACTGCTGCACCTGGTAGGCTGGCGTGGTGAGTAAACATGGAGCTACAAGTGACACACACACTTTATGGAGCACCTAACATTTACTGGTCACCATCACCACAAAAACATTAGGGTGTAAACAAATGTCCCGATATGGAATCCATTGGCTAGGCTGATGAGAAGCAAGACCTCTGAACTGGAAGTTTGCAGTGAGCTCCTGGGCTCTACCTTGTCACCACTGACAGTTTCTATCAATTATTCCCACCATTACAAGAATGCTGTTGTGAAGAACTTACGCTTATGCACAACGCATTTCAGCTAATGAGCATCATCGCCATTTTAACTGAACACAGGTAGGAACAATCTTCTTTTTGCAAAAACAGATAGTGTAAGTTGCATCAATTATGAATCTAGTGAAAAATAAATGTCATATTTCCATTTGCTGATGCAGCCTTTGGTTACTGACCAGTGGATCATCTTCCTTGAGTTTCTTTAAAATACTGAAAACATAATCACAGGCCTTTCTGCTCTGGGACCATTCTGTTCCAAAGATGCAGGTCGGGGAACCACAGGGTTCCTGATGGCAGAAACTGCAATTTTTCTGCCTTTTCTCTTCTAAACATGCAGCAAGACCCTAGTCCATGTCAGTGCCATCAAGACAGAATGAGGGGAGACAAGTGGGACAGGGTGGACAGGTCATTAGATCCTCTTAAGAACAACAGGCAGTGGCCACGTGGATGAGACAGTCCAAAGGTAAACCTGTGAATGCTACACGAAAACACAACTGAGGGGTGTAAGATGCTAGTCCTATAATGCTTCAGAGCCTCAACTTCAGGATGAAAGCTAGATAACCCCAGACTATGAGCTTAACGTGAACTTCGTATTGCTTCCTATGCCTGCGTACTCTTGGGAGATGTTAATGAAAAGGTATTGATGACGCAATGGATATTACTGTTCTGAATGTCTTTGCTCTCCCTTCAGTGGATAGGGAGACCTAGTAGAAAAGCCTGAGCAAAAGAGGGGATTTCCATGAGCACCTAACCTGTCTCCAGGTGGCTCACACTCTATTAGAGTCATAACACTCTGAAGTCACCAGCCGGGCCTTCCCAGAACTGGCAGTACTGATGACCTAGGAAAGCTATCTAGCAGTAAAGAGGTGACGGGAACTGAGGGAAGGAAGGGAGTGAAAGGAGACTTGGTGTCAGTGTGAACCTTCCAATAGAGGGACTCCATGGAACACTAAGGGCCGGCATCCTGTGACAGACTTTCATATTTGACTTTGGCTTGAATTTGACACATTTTTTTCATTGTTCCATTTTGCTTTTGCAATTGCTACAATTTGAAATACAGCCCAATTTCAGTGATTTTTACCATCTGAACTACTTTTTGTTAACCTTTCACATCTTTCCAGATGCAATGGATAATTTGAGAAAAGGCTTCCTGAAAAGGGGCATCGAGTACCACCTACAGTTCGCACCGCAGGCAGCAGCGCAGAAGCCGTTTTTGGCACAGAGCTTGCAGGTCTTTGCTGAAGGGGAGCACCCCCAGCGCTGTCCTCGCTCAGGTGGTCAGCAGCATCTGCCGAGGTCTGGTGAGCGGGAGAGGACGGGACCCAAGACTTCTCGAACACTCTGTAGATACCTGGAACCTGCCTGTGCTTCTGCCCATCCGTCACGCCTTATTCCTGAAGGTAGCACTGAAGCCACAAGTTAACAACGGCTGTGTGCAAAAACAATAACTAGGCTTAGAGATTACTAAGAAACATCTTCAAAGCAGAAAAGTTGTGTACCTCCTAACTCCACGCTTTACGTGATGCTTAAAGTCTTACCCCTAGAATATTAGAAATGCAGAACTGGAGCGGATCTTCAGGGTTAGGCACTTAAGTTAGAAAAATATACAGGAAACCAATGAGGGAGCAGATGTGAACACTGGCGAGGAGCAGCTTTCTTCTGTATTCAGCAGCCGCCGAGTGCGTCCTAGGTCCTCACGCCCTGCGCCAGGATTTCACTATCAATGCTCTCAAGTTGGGACAGGAGACACACATGTGCCCTGCTGCCTCTGTTGAACTTGGCATTAGTGATTCATAAGAGGGAGAGGCGGAGGGGCAAAGAAGATAACGAACATGTGGAGCTTGCACACCCGCCTGATCTGGGGGATACGGCTCACCACGGCATTGGAGAAGGTCACCCCAGAAGAAAATCCTACTTATGGCCTGGTGCTTCTACCCGCAGGAGCCACCTCTGAGGCTTAGAAGTTAACAGCTCCTTACAATCTCCACCCTGTGGAGAGCAGCACCTCAAGAAGCCTAGCTCTCCTGTGTTCACATGATCCTCCCTGACAGTGTATGTGGACAGATTAGAACAAAATTAGAAAGAAACTATGAATACAACGGGAAGAGGTAAGATGTCTCCATGGACTCCTCCACATCCAGAAGTCACCATGGTTGAAGGCCCAGCTAAAGTCGCTGCCCATCTGCACAACACATGCCTGTGTCCCAACCAGGAGGTCCCCTTCCTGGGAACCCAGGTGCCTCTGCCTGAGCCTTAAGGCCACCACACTGGCTACCGCAGGTGCATGTTTGATCTACTCCTCCAGAGTATCATTTCCAGTTTTTGCAGCACCTACTGAAGTACCTTGAGCTTGCATATTAAACGTCTCCTGTGAGTATCTGTGAAAGACCAAAACAGGAGCAGGGGAGCTCTGGAGATGGGAAGGGGGCCCTTGGCCCAGACTGTGATGTGATGGAGAGCCCTAGCACAACTCCCACGTCCAGCCAGCCATTTTCTGGGTGCACAACGAGGAAGTTCAAAGCTGAGGTGGAGGAAGCTGCTCTCTGGAAACACCTGTGCATCTCCGGACAGGCAGAGGGGCGACACCATGCTGCGTTTGAGAAGGGCGATCTAGGGTGAGGCCTGCTGTGTCCTGTGAAATGCTTCAGCTTTGTAACCACCAGAGAAGAAAAACAGTCCACACAGTGCTTATCTAACAGAGGCGAGGTTTGGGTTTACAAATCATATTTTTCCAACCAAATAAGCATGGTGTCTACTATATATAGCACTGGGGGTGGGGGACAGCGGGGACTGCAGCCACCTGGAAACTTTAAGCAGTGCCCAACATGGCAACCTACCAGAACTAGCATTTCTGGACCGGTGCTTATGTTTACCTGAACATCCCCAGGGTCACGGCACAGGCCTCTGGTTGGATCTTTTATTGCCCAGAGCATCTGTGGGAATGGACTCCCGCCCTTCCCTAAGGAAATTAACAGATCTGAATATGGATGCTACTGTTCTCACCCACTCCTTTTATTTCCGATTCTCATCTGCTCAGCACAATGCCATCCTTCTGCTCCCAGCTGCCTCAGTCAGCACTCTGCTGCTCCAGGGTCACCCTGCCTTCCCAGTCTGCCGCGCAAGTCAGTTACCGGCCAAGGGAGCAGGCAGATCACAGGGACGTGGGTGGCTCTTCCCGAATCTGCACGTCACAAGCCTCCCTTCCAAACAGCCTCTGCAGGAGGCTTAGCGCCAAAGAAACAGGCTTCATTCGTTATCATGCTTGACTCTGAAGCACTAACCACAACGGTAACTATGACTGTTCATATCCATCCGTGTAGTAGCCTAATCAATTCCCCAGACATATCCACCAACAGACGAGTTTTCTGACTTATACCAGAATTCAAACCAGCCTTTGGAAGTTCAGAATACTAATAAATGCAAGGGTATTGCTTATGCAATAGTATAAACAGTTTTATTTAACTTTGTGTTTCCCTAACTGACATAGACCAACTTGGAAAATGCAAAAATTTAATAGTTAAGTAACTAGAATTCATCATTAGTGTAAGAATTTCATTAGTTTTATGTACTTGGAGGCCTTTTGTTTGCATGCAAACAGGCTTGGAAGAGGGCAGCACTCAGAAGCTTCACCCTGGGTTTGAGCCAGGGCTTGGCCGTTGAGCGGGAATTGGAGCCCTGGGCACTCAGAGCCACCTCTCTTCCACGCCTGCTCAAGTTGAGGTCTCCAGCAAATGTGCTCAGCAGTCACTCAGAGTCTAAGAGCCTTGGGACTTCCTGAGGGAGAGAGGCTTTACTGAGATGAACAGACGTTGGAATTCCTCTCTAATGAGTACAGTTCAGTGTTTTCCACCCCAGCCACCATCACCGTCCAAACGCAGAACTCTTTCCCCATCCCATAAAGAGCCCTGGTGCCATTAGGCACCACCCCTAGTTTCCCCTGCCCCCTTCAGCCCCACAGGACCTGTCATCTGTTTATTCCCCTCCAGTTTCCCTCCCTCCCTGGTATTTAGTCTCTTGCTAAGATCTGACCTGTCTGCCTCTGTGGCTTGTCCCAAATCCATCTGCTTCCTGAGATCAGACCCCCTTCGTTTTTCACACATGATAGAGCTATCGTCGCCTATCAGGCACACTGTAGAACTTTTATTCTCTCAGTCTATTTCTGGAAGGATTGTTGCTTCCATGGTGAATACGGTTGTGTCACTCATCGACTGAAGATGTTTGGAATGCCCCTCGCTGCCCCGGCACATGTGACCCGTGATGCCCTTTCTGCAGCCTTCCCTCCCTAGCGTCATCTGCAGTGTCCTCGTCCTAGCATGACCTCCCCTCTCTGAAACCTTCTGCACCCACTTCTGCTGGAGAACCTGCCTCTGCTCAGCACGTGAATGTGCTGATCCTAGAGACGCCAGCTCTGGCGCTGACAGGCTCGGGAATGTGAGCCTGTTCACCAGATCAAATACCTGCTGCTATTTGACACTCACTCAGGGTACTAACACTTGTCTTCTTTTGTTCTGAAAGCTCCTTGATGGCAGAATCTTATCTTATTTGCAAAGATGAGAAAGTGTCCTTGCCCTGAGCATCCACTTAATGAATATTTGTTGAACAAATATATGAATGGAAGTGAATGCTGGGTTCTGACATTTGTCCCAGAGCCCTTTCCAATCCATTTCTCTATGGATATAGAAAGTAATACTTCATCACAACTGTACATCAAGAAAGGCAGAGCGACCCACGTATGGTGTGTGCACAGTGGTGAAATTACTTATACATGCAGGCAAAATGTGAGGCCTGACAGCAGCTTCACTCACTCAGGGCACTGCAAAGATGCGAAGAAGAGAGTCAGAGTTCTTGGAGTTACACATATGGAATTTGAAAATCCTCTAGGTGTGTGCTTTTGATGAGCGTAGGACTTGGAGCCTGCAGGAGAATAGAATACACGGCACGGGTGGGTGTTAGGGAGGAAAGGAGAGCCATCTTCAGAACCTGCAGCTGAAATTCTCTGACAGAGGTCATGACGAGTCAAAAATTGTCTAATTATATATCCACCCCAAACGACACGGGATTTTCCACCACATAACCACACAACACTTCCAAGCAACTGGTTAACTTGTGTTCAGTATTACGTAAGATAAAGAAACTCAGAGGGTACAAGCTGCAAATAAAACGTTTAAAACATAGAGGTCTAAAGGATCTTTCTTCAAAATTTATGGAAGCACTATTTACTGCATTTATAATACGGGTCGGGAATAATTAACGGGCCTGGGTGAAAAGAGAAGAGAAGTGGGGAGAGAGGAACTTTGCTTATATCATACTTCAGAATTTACAGAGAAAAAATCGGCACACAAATAAATATCAAGAATATCACACATTATGTATTAAAAATAAGGAGGACTGTGAAGACACAGCAGGAGAGCTTTCATGGTGACAGAGGAAGCTCAGGACGTCCTTTCAGGTCAGGTGGCTCTGGTGGGAGACCTGAAGGGAAGGAGGCAGGAGTCCCATGGATATCTGGATGAAGGTGTCGGGGAGGGCACAGGAGCTGGGCTGGGAGTGGATCAAGGGGTCTCAGGTGTGCCCAGGAGGCCTTGGTGGTGTGACACATCAATGCACAGGGAGGGTGGTTGAGCAGGAGGGCAGAGAGGTGCTGGGAACCCATTGTTTGGAATACCCGTGGTGGCCGTTGTCACAAGCTCACTGTGAATGAGATGGGACCATCGGAGGGCTTTGCACAGAGCAGTGGCGCTAGTTCTTTCGAGGAATCACTCCAGTCTTAAGTACCTGACAGATAGGTTGCGTATCAGGATTGGCCAAAGGAAGAGCAAGGAAAAGCTTAGAGTGGGTAGAAAGACGTGATGGGAGGGGAGGGGCGGGGAGGGGGGAAAGGAAGGCCAGTAGAATGAAGTAGACATTATGATTATTATTGCTGTGGGTATAATGGTGACTGCATGACCAATGTGATTCTGCAACCTGTGCACTCATAAAAATGAGAAATTATACCCCATCGGATTGAAATCTATGATAAGTCAAGGTCACTGTACTGTCATGTATAACTAATTAAAACAAATAAAAAAATTTTTAAAAAAAGAAAGAAAATCGGTAAAATTTCACTTGGTAACCAGGGAAGATCATGGCAGCTTGAACCACTGGTGGGGTCAGCGAGAAGCAGCTAGATAATGGACACATTTTGATGTTAAAACAAACAATAAAGGTGAAAACTGTGAAGAACCATTTAAGAGAAAAACAGAAGTCAACAAAACTCCAAGTTTCTTGAATTAGAATCTGGAATTGCCTTTCCCAGCATGAGAAAGACCAGGGATAGACTGTTCAGGGACTTCTGGCCGGGAAATATAAAGGTGGTAGGTGACGACCTGAAGGTTCTTGAAGTCCTGTGATCAGGTGACAGCAGAAAGGGACTTAGGGTAGCTACAGGTGGAAAGCCAAGTCTGACCCCAAGGGCTTCAGAAATCAAAATTGATGGTGAGGAGTGATTGTGAGAGTGCAGGGGACCCTGTAGCTCAGGAGGTCAGATGGAAACTGGAGAGGTGACAGCCACCAGCCACATCAGACCATAGACGTGGGCAACTGTGCAACACTTGCTATAGATCCGGAAGCAAGAACTGCTTGTCCACTGGTGGCATCTGGTGGAGTCATTTGGATGCCCAGGGACTGAGGTCATAAATATGAAGGTGTTAGTCACTGGGTTTATGTAGGCCATAGGCGATCTAAACTAGAGAAGTGTCACTACTCTTCACCTCAGGTGTTCCTTTTAATCTACAAAATGAGGGGAAATATATCTAACGGTGTGTTTTGAAGATCCTCTGAGAAGAATAAAGGTTTAAGAAACCTTAAAATAAGAGATGGGATGACATAAGCTGTTGACAAGTGGCAGGCACTGCTACCTTCCTATCACACCTTCCCGAGTCCTCACTCAACGTCCAGGTGAGTACAGGTAAAGAGAATCTTTATCCCCCATGAGAGCTGACAGACTCCTGCATTCAGATTCTAGAACAAGAATTCCAGATCTTACACGTGATCTAGTAACATTCAAATCTCAGCTGAATATCTCAGTGGAAGGGCTCATTTCTATTTTTATCTCACACCCTCATTCTCACAGTCTTAGAGCCTTCTCTCGGGGCCCTAGTCTCCTCGCAGAGACACCATCGTCCTTCCTGTCTCCTCCCCCAAGGCCCCTGCAGAGTCTGGAGTTTGGATCTAAATAGATGCATTTTTCAAATTGGATTAATCAATAATGAAAACCTTCTCATCATTCGATCAAAAATGAACATCTAGTTTGGTTAATAGGCAATGTAGTTTATGGTTTTGATGACTGAGCTATTTTGTGTATTTCCTTTTTTTGGAGTAAATTTGAACAGAATATGCAAGCCCTTTAGGAAATGAAATTATGTACCTATACTCTTGATTTAAAACTGCCTTTCTAAAATGGCATAAATTAAAATAAAAGCAAAGAGCAAGTCAAATGTCACTTTTCTTCATGAAAGTTTCCTAAAATAAACGTGGAGGAATTTTTCAGAAGTGACTTGTATTTGATCCAATACCTAACTATATTTGGTAATCTTATCATTATTAATAATCTTATTAATAGCATTTTTTGTTTCTTGGACCATTAATCCTCTTTTGCCGTGTTACATATGAAATAATACTGTATTTATAGACTTTAGCCTATAATCATCATTTAAGATTTCATCCTGGATTTTTTTGATTGCTTCCTTAGACTCATCTCAAGTGATACTAGATAACCCATAAGACAGACAGAATAACAAATTTCTATCAAAGTGTCCAGAGGAACACACATACCATTTTTTCAGAGTATACACATATGTACACAAGTGCAATTTGTAACTAAGAAGTACTAATGCCATATTAATGAGCTATCTTTAGAACATAAATAAAGACAATGACTTGAATTACATTTATCTTGCAGCTGTTTATAAAACACACTTTTTAAAACTGTGCTGTCTGTATATTTCCTTGAACTGTCCACTTTAATAGTTGGAAATCATTGCCCAGAAGACCTAAAACATGATTTACTTTACATTTGGATTTTGCAAATTTAATTTTTTTTTTAAATCAGCCAAGTCATCATCATAATGTTTAGCCAAAGTTAATAATGGTCTTTATTTTATGTTGTCATTTTAGTCATTGACTTTATTAATTTAAAAGTGTTATCCGATGGACACTCACAAGCAAATTAAAGAATTCTAATAATTTGATTGTGTAACTAAAAGCCTCTGCATGACCCAAGGAAACTACCTTGTGATTTAGGAAAAGTTCAATACATAATTCCTATATACATCATAAAGTTTTATTTCCATGCATTTTAATGTTTTATGTTAATGTTTCATTTAACATTTCACAGAGTTGGCCTACTACCCTGAAAATATCAGGTTCCATCTGTGGAGACACACACGTGTGTACATACACACATGTGCCACACACACCGTACCTACCATCTATGCACAGACATTGAATACAACTGTCCTACACTGGTATTCAAAAAAGCACATTTCACTTTTACCTAACAATTATATGTATTTGTGAGTACACGTGTTATAAAGTTTTGCACATAAAAGTGTAGGCAACGTTAAAATTCAGAATGTCCTACCATCTTACTTAACCCACCCGATTATTATTTTATTTTCATAACGGGCACTGAAATGATTCTCATATTGTGAGCAGCCCCTCATTTAGCAAATTAAAATCCTTGCAGTCATGCATCTTATAAAAGGAGTGCATATGGCCCCATTTTGAATAAGGAGGAAATCTCACTAAGACTTTCTATATCTGTGTCATTGAAGTCAGCAGCTGAAGTCAGTGACTTCGCTTTCTTTAAGCCCTGGAGATGACTTGGAGTGACAGACAGCGGATTCCACACGCATTTTCCTTCCCCTAGTTTGCGGTGGTGGTGGGGAGGGCGGCTGCTCACTGGCGCACCCTGGCGGCACCTCCCGTGTGCACGTGGCTCTGCAGCTGGTCCTCGGGGAGCCCTGGAGACTCCATGCGCCTTGCAGTGGGCGGAAGGGATGGCCCCTCACCAGGGCTGCCCCAATAAGAAGTCTAATAGAAGAGAAGAGCTCCTCCATACCCCAAAATAGACCAAGCTAGCACCACCTCGCTGGAAGGTCCAACTTCAACGACTGTTCTTCATTTTTAGGGCACATTTTCTCCACTTAATTTTAACTGAACTCAATCATGAGTTCAGTGAAAAATCACTGCCCAGAGCTTTAATCTTCCTGTGCAGATAATTTGAAAATTCATTTCAAAAATTTATTTCTGTCGGTGTCTATTTACACAGGAAATCCTTGAGATGTGACCTAACAGCAAGAGCTCGGTTTAAAAGCCCGTGTTATGTCTTGTTAAGGTGCCCCGCTTTGGACACCCTGATGGTCCCATGCCCGTGGGAGCCATCATTAATGGGAGCCCAACTCACTGCTAATTCAAAGCGACTTCACCTGCACCCTACTGAACAGTGAGGCTTATGCCTTCCCTTTAAAGGTGGAAGACCAGCGTCTCCCTTGCAAAGGAAAGCATTCTACAGAAACTCCACTTAACAGCCTTCCCCAGAATTCACATTGAATTTCCTCACTTCCTTGATCCTTCCTCCTTCTGCAAATATTATACACACCCCAGAATCTACTGACTTCTCCAGGGATTTGTTCCCACACTGACAAGCCAAAAAATAACCACCACTGTCTTTGAAGCGCAACCTCCTACAGATCTCATCTTCTTAATTGTTTCTCTAAGGTAATACTGATGAAAGGAGTTTGTCTGCTCCCCCCGCACTTTTTTTTTAAAGATGTATTTTAGCATTTACTTCGTGGTAGGCACTTACATTCCCAGCAAGAGAGTATTATTCATTCTTTTTACCACCAAGTGAATAGAGGCTCAGAGAAGCCATGCTATTTCCCTCATGACACACAGCTTGTAAGCAGCTGAGTCAGAAACTGAGACAAAGCTCAAATGAAGGCTCCTGTATTCCCTTTACTTTACCAGATTGAGAAAGAAATAAAAGTAAGATGAAATTTTCAAGATGAAAAATAATTTCCAAACTCAATCTTCCAAACTTATTTTCTACTTGACTTATTATAAACATAAGTTAATAGGTGAAAAGGTCCCAACGAGGCCACATCCTGACTCTGTGCTCTTATTATTGTGACCTTACCATTCATACAGAGCACGCATTTACTGTCCTCTTGCTCCTTAATGTGCAACGTGATTGAATACAAGGGAGAGTTCAGAGGCTGAGCTTCATGCTAATCATCAGTTCCATAAAGCTTTGGTTGCTATTCTTCTCTTAAACCACTCAGGAAATAATGTTTAGGTTGGGATTAAAAAAGTAAAACAAAATGATACGTATGATCCAACTGGACCTGTTCACCCTCCATTTAGCTATTGCAAAGGCTGGAAGTTTCTGGTGCATCTTTCTAATCACCTGACAGGCTAAGAAAGCTGGAGAATGTGGGGTGGTTAAATGCTATGCAAATTGATGACCCTCCCTACTCATCAATTTATGTCTAGAAAATGAATTGCCCTGCTGTTTATGTCCTGTCATGGAAGAGCATTTGATTAACTTCTTTTTTGTTTACAGAGTTGACTAACAATTATTTGAAAGGTTGTACTAAAATGCAAACCTCAGGGCTGAGAAGGTAGTTCAGTGGGAGAGTGTTCACCTAGCATGCTGGAGGCCCTGGGTTCAATCCCCACACCACACACAAGAGTATCGTAATGACAATAATGATAATGTGCAGAACCCAGACGTAGCCTGTGTGAAGAAGGAGCTTCCCGTGAGGCACAGTTATTTATAAGCAGTAATTGTCTGAGCCCACTGTTTCCCACCCAAGCCAATCAATGATTTAACTTTCTTCACTTTTGCAATAAGAAAATTACAAGTGATAGTCCCACCGTGGCTTTATTTTTAATTTATCCGTAGATGCTGCATTTTGTATCACCTTGCACTTGACTTTGTGATGTTGATCTGCAAACTTGGAAACACAGGGTTGGTGGTGAGGGAGGTGCATGCTGGGGACCCTGACTGGGCTGTGGAGAGGCAGCAGAGGCCAATGAACTCTGTGTTTAGTTGCTTAGAGAATCATGTTATTGACCATCGTAATAAATGTATTCATTTTCATACACGTGGATATTCTCATAATTTATGTTCCTACAACTTTGCCCATTGAATGCATTGCCACAGGCAACCAGTAAGTAGATGTGCATATCATTATTCAGCTGGGCCTTTCCAGATTATCCAGTGGCCCCCTGCATGCAGCCAAGAGCATCTCACACACTTGCTTCTGGCAGGTGTGCCCAGCCAGCCAGCCTGGAGCACGGGGCCTGGGGTGAGTGGTCACTTTCTCTCAGGAGGTGAGTTCCAGCACGTCCAGCATGAGGGCAGAGAGCGATGAGCACAGAAGGGTGTGGAGGCAGGTGGACAGGCCAAAGCTGGTCGGCTTCCTAGAAGGGCTTCAGCTGAGAGGCTGCTCAGAGGGGCTGTGCAGAGCTGCAGTGCCGGAACCTTCCATCTGAGGAAGAGAGAGGAACGGAGCCATTGTCTTCCTCTGTCTCAGCGGATCCCTCTGCCGGGCATTTCCTGTTTGCATCCCCTGAGGGAGCCCAACACCGTGTACTGCAAGGGTGGAGCCTCAGCCAAGTCCCAAGTGCTGAGGGGGTCTGTGGGTGCAGGGTCCGGCCAGAGGGCAGGAGGCTGTGCTCAGCCCAGGGAGCTGGGCAGCTGGGTGCTTGCAGACCAGCTGGTGGCCTCTGCTCCCGCTAGAGTCTAGGAGAAGGCAGGTGCGAGGGCTGAGAGACAGGAGGGGACGTGAGAATCTGCACCTGAGAGGCTACAGCGCTGTGGCAGGCAGCAGGTGCCAGTGTTCCCATGGGACTGTGTCCCAGGAAAGCCACTCCAAGGTCCAGAACTGTGCTCACAGGCATTGTGACAACTTGGTAATTCTCCAATATGATTTCATGAAATTTTTAATTTTCATGGTCTTTGTCCATGGAACTAGATTTTCGCAGGCTTCCAGATATTCATGTTGATATAAAAGGCATTTCTAATCCAGTAGGTGTTGGAAACTCTGAAAAAACCATGGAACGCAGGGGGTTTCAGCAGTGGCATTTCCCGCTGGGCCACAGAAAACAATGTGTGTGCACAGGACCCTGCGCACCCTGGCAGCCAGAACTTGCAGTTGATCTAAGTGGGGTTGCCTCTGGTCTAAAGGTCCTCACTCGTCCTGTCTCCACCGCAACACGATGAAGATCGCGCAAGTGAGGGAGCCAACAGGCACCACGGCCAGCCTGTGCCTCGCAGAGGCCACACGGACAGCCGGGGACGGGCAGGGCGGCTGGAGCCGCGGAGTTCTCCCTGTGTGTGTGTCTCCCTCTTTCTCCTCTCTCTCTCTCTCTCTCTCTCTCTCTCTCTCTCTCTCTCTCTGTCTTTTCGCAATACTGCCTTAAATACCTCCCAAGTAACACTCTCAGTACAAATCACAGCAAGAGTGAATAGAGACCTGAAGGAGACAGCGGAGAGGGAGAAACCCATGAGTTGAGACGGACCACGCGTGTAAATCAGGGATCCTTTACTGTGATCCAACCCCAGGGATAAATTCTTTTGAACTTTAAGAAATTAGTCAAATTTTGAATGCATACTGGTTATCAAATGATATTTGAGTACTGCTAGTAAATTCTTTGTGTGACATCTGAATTTTTGAGGAGTGTATTTTATTTATTTCACTTCTGACTTCACTGGAGAATGATTGATGAGAATCATCCACCCTCGAGGTGTGGAAAGTGATGTTTGGGAATAAGCACATACTGAGATGTGGCCACACCGTCAAGACATTCACATGTGATAGGGATTTGTGAAATGGTGGTGCTGGCTGTGATTTGCTTAAATATTATAAGAAGAAGAGAAAAATGGTAATCAATAGTCAATATTTATGGTTGCATGCTGGTATTTTATATAGATTTGAAATTTACTTAGATCAAAATTTCTTTAAAAATATCAAAAAATTCTTTTCCTTAATTCACACTCTGGTTCCATTTCAAAAAGTTGTGTGTGGGGTGTGTGTGTGTGTGGTAAGTGTGTGTAGGGTGTGTGTGTGATGTGGGGTATGCATGGTGTAAGTGTGTACGTGTGTGTGATAGGTATTGTGTGAATGAGTGGATCTGTCTGGTACATCCACAGTGACATAAAACAGAACTATCAGGACACTCAACAACAAATCAAATAAAACTCTAGAATTTCACCCAGATAGTTTTTACTTCTGAAAAAAAAAAAATGGAGAGAAATTCTACTCATTGAGGGTGGCCTTTCAACTGGCTATGATTCTGCTTTTATGCACTGCTTTAGCAGCACCTGGACAGATTTCGCCTTCTAAGGATAACCAGCAATACTTCTTTCAAGGCAAGGACTTGTACTAAATAATCAATAAATCCATCCACCAGCCAGTACTTATTGATGATACAGTCGACAACTAATCAGATCAATATTTGAATTCCTTATTTCAAGAAGCATACAATCTAGAAAGATTCAAGTCACCTATTTTATATAAAATAGGTTGTACCTTGCTATTTCTCAGGGAATTGGTTCCAGGGACCCCTGGAGATAAAAAATGCTTGGAGCTCAAATCCCTTATATTAAGTGGCAGAATATACTTGTGTATTTACATGAACCTAGATCCTATATATTGTAGTCACCTCTAGGTTAGTTACAATACTTGAATTCTGTTCTAACTAGCTGTTGGACTGTGTCGTTTAATGACAAGAGAGAAGTGCCTAC
The DNA here is from genome assembly GCF_001458135.2 of Marmota marmota marmota. Lineage (NCBI taxonomy): Eukaryota > Metazoa > Chordata > Mammalia > Rodentia > Sciuridae > Marmota > Marmota marmota. The sequence continues at coordinate 1,917,522 of NW_026000224.1, read as the reverse complement.
ACATGTTCAGTATGGAGCCAAGCTTCTTCCCGAATTCTCTCCTTCCAGGCTTGGCTGCATCTGCAGAGGAGACAGAGAAGGCCTGCTGCCCCGGGCAGGGTCTGATGGCCCACAGAGTGTCCCACAAGTGGCTTGCTATTGGCTCCACTTCAGGAGGTGTTCAGACAAAGAATTATTTGAACTGCTTTCAAAAACAGCAAAGAATGGCTTTCAGAAATGGCAACTAGAAAGAAATAAGAAATGAAGGAAGGACGGGAGAGAAAGGAATGATGAGGCATGTCAAGGAGTAAATGTGCGACCTTGTTTGCAAAAACCACCACTGTGTGCTTTGCCATTCTATCTATCCATCCCTCCGTCCATCTATCCATCATCCATCACTGTTCTGTCATAGAGTTCTATGCAGGCAGGCATTGCACAGGGTCTTACTCTAAGGAATAACGGCCACGTTCCGTTGGACACCCTTACCACTTTCCAAAGACCCTTGTTCTTATGTTATAGTCAAGGACCATGAGCACAGGTGATTTGCAGCACTGACAGAGCCTGTGGCCAATGGGCCATAACTGTGACCAAAGAATGAACTCTACTACTTTTAATCTATGATCTGAATTTTAATTTGGACTGTCAATCATCTGGCTTACTATGGAATTTATTATTTATTAATAAAAAATGAAAAAAATATGGGGATGATGGGAGAGACCAGTTGCCAATTAGCTCATCTCACTGCATAGAATAGCTTTTAACAGTCACCTTACTTACTTTTGAATTATATCTGAATTCTTCATGCCTTGATATATAAATGCATCCTTATTTGGCTGATCTATAATACTATATTATAATATATCCAGCAGACTGAACCTAGTATATGCACAGGGTACTATTGACATGTAGGCATAATGAGATTCACTGGGTTAACCCACTGAGCCTCTTTCCACAAGGCTCATGTCTCTTCTTTCATCCCTTTACTTTCCTCCTCCTCCTCCTCCTCCCCTCCTCCTCCTCTTCTTTCCCTTTGCTCTTCCCTCCCTCATTTCTCTTTGTCTTGGAAATCTGCCTTGGTATTTAGAACTCAGAGCACACCCCCTGGTGCTCTTCTTCCCTTCTCTTAGGAGGCTTTCCCCTGCTGCAGATCTTGGGCTCTCCTTGCTCTCTCTGTGCACTAGAACTTTAAAAACTCAGGCTGAAAGAAGAGTAAGATTTGTGAATGAGCAAATGTTAGGCTCAAGTCAACCCACAACACACGAGCTCCTTGACTACTCTGAAAACAGGATCCGGGCTTGTAATATGGGACAGTCATCTAATATTTTGGAATTGACAAGTGACCTATTTTCTTCTATCAAAGCTATTATTTATCCAGAATGAATTATTAAATATAGGTTTTATTTTAAACTCGAATTAAAGTGCAGATCAATTTAGATCTGCTGGATGTGGAGCCTCGCCGGAGCCGCGCCATGAGATGGAGCTTCGGCATTTGTCTAGCGCCATCTGCTGCCCAAGTCGAGCAGGAGCAGGCCTCTCGTCCCTGTGATTCAAAGCAGGCCCCTGCACAGGAGCTTGGGCTGTTTACTGCAGCATGTGATTGGAAAAGGAAGAGAGATTAGGCAAAAGAAGGCTGGAAAAGCCAGGTAACAAAAACCCTTGGGTAGAGCTGGGAAATCAAGATTAGACACAGGCACTTGCACATACTCCAGTAAATGACCATAAACATTGAGGTCAGAGACCCCTAGGCAACAGCGGGGTGCATGCACACCCACACACGACACCCATGTAAACAATCTTAAATGATTACTGTAGTCATTCAATCAGTAATCAATCAACTACAGGTTTTTCAACAACTCAAAGAATCTACTTCATTAATAAAGGATGCTACTTTTTATATTTTTTTCTGAAGAAGATTTTTCTTAGGAGAAAAGGAATAAAAAGAATTTTAGTGAAAAGGAGAAAAAAACTAGCCATTCAGATCCCTTAGCACATCATATAATGATTGGAACAAAAGTAAAGTAAGCTCGGCTTGGTCTGAACAATGGCAAAATTAGGGAATACAAATGGCTTCAGATCTCTTCCCCTGCTGGGTAATAACATGAATTTAACTATGCAGGACACTTTTAGAACTCAGTCTTTCACTCATCTGTTACTATGGTAGGATCTGACCCTTCACGACAAGAGAATTCATATATTGCAATCATTGCTTCTTCAAAAGAGAGTTGAACTCATGAGCAACACATTTCACCTAGAATCTGTGAAAGTGGTTGTGCAAAATTTATACCTCCCTGAAACACAGAGCAAATTGTCAGAAAGCACAAGTGGTCTGCTTTTGTAAAGATATTAATTGCATGTTGATTAAAAATCTTTATTAATTTTTTCACATGGTTCTTTGAATTAGATTTCTTGTAGTTAGACTATGTGTAAAATTTAAACAAATCAGCATATTTCAATACCTCCTCAATTTTAACTATACAGGGATGTTTATTCTTGCAATATTCTATTTTCTAACTTAGCAAACAAGGTGATAATTGGTTATTTAGAAGTCCAATAAGAAAGCTTGTATTTCAAGCTAGTTTATATTCACATGGTTTTTCCTGTGTTAATTTCCAAGATGGCAATTGTGACCTCTTTCCTGGGGCTGGCTGCACCAGTTTACATTTGGACTCATTTCTCAGTTTTATAGGAGTGTCTTATTTATCTTCTTGGACCTAAATGAGTTCAAGTAATAGAAGGCAAGAATAGAAAGCTGTAGGAAGCCTGGGGGAGAGAACAGATAAAGAGGCAAAGACACTTCGATCTGAGAAGGCTCGCTCTCTCCCAGTTCACACATGCCACACGTTACATAACCTCATGAAAACACGATAAGAATACAACAAATACCAAACAGAAAGTGCTTCTGCTCGACAAAACCAAATCGTACTCTTTATTTAGTGACTGGTTTTTTAAGAGTTCTATGTTCCAAGTTCACGGTGTCGTGACTGGGGTTTACATAGGATGACATTTTTCTTGCATCTTCTTATTTATAATGCCACTTGCTTGACACTCAAAGGTCTGTCTGCCATCAAAGGCCGTGGCAGAGAGGGAAATGGAGCTGAATGAAATTGCAACCAAACCCAAAGAGATCAACAAGAGTCCAGCCTGTGGCCAGGGCCTGACTTTCATAAGACGTGTAAGAGCTGTGTGCCTTAAAATTCTATGGTGGTGAGTCCTATGGTAATTTCTATGGTAATTCTTTTAGAATCCAGGTCCTTTACATTTTTGCTGACCATAAGAAACTGCACTAAGGCAATAAGGGGATCGTCACAGTAGGCTCTTCCAAGGAGAACCAGACTGCCAATGAGCTTGCCCTTAAAGGGGCGCAGATCTGGCTCAGGGAGATACAAGCCTAAAAACTTGGTGGCCCAAATCTTGTGACTAACAGATTCATTTTCTTTTCCTCAAGTGAAAATGTTTAAACAGCCCAGGTTTCTGAGCGTGGAACAAGGCGCACTGTGACCACGTACTAAAGCATTTCGTTGAAAAGGAGTTCCTACATGGGGAGCTGCCGACGTCTGCGTACACACCAGGGTCCCCAGGTCCTGCTCCAGACTAACGCCTTTCTTGTCCATCACAGAGAACACGCCACCCCACTCTAAGGGCAAAAACCCTGCAACCCGCTGCCCTCGTCTGTTACCGGTCGTTCTCCTTGTGCTGTGCCCTGTGCTGTGCTTTGGTTTTCCTCAAAAGCAGAGTCTGAGCAAATGACTGGAGAGTGAGTCGATTATTCTGGAGAGGATTCCAAGGAACATTAGGAAGAAAGTTCAAGATGTGACAAGCGAGGAACGGGAGGGAGGGACATGAGAAAAGCAGTCTGCATGACCAAGTCACTTCCTGCCGAGGACTCGGGGACATGTGAGACACATGAGGGGTGTCTTACAGTAGGGGAGCTGGAGGCCAAAACTCTAGTCTAAGACCACAAACATCTTCCACATTCTAGAAATGTAGACATAGGGATTGTATCCTCCTGTCCTTTGGGAAAAGTCAGGTACAGGGGAATGGGACAGAATCGTTACCTCTTGACAATATTATTCCACTGACCTTTCAAGGCCAGTGCTATGGATTTAACCCGGGGTCCTCCACCACTGAGCTGCACCCCAGCCATTTTGGTTTTGGTTTTAGGGTAGGGTCTCACTAAGTTGCCCATGCTGGCCTTGAACTTGTGGTCCTCCTGTCTTGGCCTCCCCAGTCACTGGAGGTTGTACATGTCTTAAGAAACCCCTTAAACAACCATCATAGAAATGATGTGGAACACATAGAGACAGCATTGCTATCACCAGTTAGTGAATCAGGGAGAATACTGTCCAGTAAAGAGGGCACTGGAAAGAAGGCTGACACTGTGGAGTGACATAGGGCAGAAACCGGGTTTAGGAGGTCAGAGAAGTGCATCTAGCAACATTTTTAAAGGAACTTGCATATTTTCCTAAGGTCCATATTCCATATTCTACCCATTTTAAAAGCTGAGATGGCACTCAGCGGTGTCGCCCCTCAGGACACACCCACAGTGAATTTGTCTGTTTTAAGGCCATAGCGTGGACTTATGTCGCCGGCAAGAAGCTGGCAATCAGCTCAGGGCAGGAGTTATTAATATGTGTCCCAGAACCCTGTGGGATGAGAAGGCCTGAGCCAGGCACAAGAGAGTGATGGTGTCCAGATGGGAAGACTCCGGAGGGAGGGCTGGTGGGGTCAGCGAGAGCAGGCTGTGGCCATCTGAGCACAGGGAGAGAAAGCCAGCGGAAGGCAAGCAGGGTGGGAGAGCAGATCTCGGGGTTTAAGGAGTGTGCTGGACACTCAGCAGAGGCTACAAATGAGAAGTAATGTGAATTGTGTGTTTTGGAAAAACAACTATGGTGGCATCATGAAGACTGTCCCAAGGAAGGAGAAAACGCAGGTGGGTGGAGACGGGTGAGCAGCTGTCAGGAGCGTCCCTGGGAAGAGATGGGCGCTCCTCTCCGGAAGCCACAGGGGGCTGATCACAGGAAAGGGGCTCAGGACGTGTGTGGAGATGTGACGGCAGGACTCAGAGGCAATGGCCCGGGAGAGAGGAGAATGGGGGTCAGGAAAGACGGGAAGACCTCAGGCGGGGATCTGGCTGCCCATGGTGGGATTCAGAGATGTCAAGAGCATCTGGACAAGGTTTGAAGCACTGAGATGAGATTTTAGGAGTTGCTGAGTACTAGGAAACACAATTTTGGAACTCATGGTTAATATAAGGCACGGAAACACTCAAATGGCATTTTTTAAACAAGGAAATAAATACAATTTCCAGGGTGAGTTTATAAAAATAAGAACAAAATATTGGAAAAAAGCCAGACCTCCATAAGCAATGTTGTTTAAAGGACCACCATTGGAAAACCTAAGATCAACTGGCCAAGAGAGGCCCGGAGACTCAGGGAGAATACTGTCCAGTGAAGAGGGCACTGGGAAGGGAGGCTGGCACTGTGGAGTGACACAGGGCAGAAACCAGGGGATTAGGAGGCCAGAGAAGTGCGTCTAACAAATCACACTTACTTCAAAATACCACAATGTACCCGATACACGCACACACTTTTTAATTGTCAATTGCAATAAATAAACACAACAATTAGGAAATCACTTAGGGCTCCCAGAATTCTGTCTTCCATCTCAGGAACTATCGACCTCATTTCTTTGTTGAGGTTCACTTCCTCTGATTGAAGAGTAACATTACATTGTAATCACCTAAACGCTGGTTTATTGGGGGCTTTGAAACCATCTCCGACTTTTGCTCTGATTTCCTTCTCGGCCGTGCTGATCTGGTTAAGATCTCAGAGCTGCCTGCCTCCTGCTTGTTCATGGTGCGATGGGCTCCCCTGGGCCGCAGTGGATTCCACTTCCAGGAGCGAGGTAAGGAAGAGCACGCCACTGCGTCCTCCCGCAGGTCCACAAAGGATGAGACAAAGAGGAGGTGGCCTGGGACCCCGCCCACACACGGACTCCAATCGGCTGCAGCCAAGGAAGTCCAGTGCGTATTGAAGTTTGAGCACATGAGCCACTTGTTTGTCTCAGGGACAGGGACAGGAGAGTATGCAGGGGAGGTCAGTGTTGAGGGGCCCTTAGTCACGTCTGCATTGCTGATACTGCTGCCTGAAGAGAGCACTTTGGGGGCCCTGCTTATCCCAGGAACTCTCTGGCACAGAACAATCGCCTTTAGATGCCACCTTTCTTCTCGGCCCCAGCCTCCAAAATCCTCTTTATTAAATAGACACATCTCTTGTGTTCCCGAAGCTCACACGGCCTGTATTAGATTTTAGATTTACTTACTTTGAAGTGTTCTAGCACAGTAATTGGAAATGGAGATGGAAAGTCTCCTTTCTCCTGTGCCCGAGGTGGGCATTGTGTGCTCGGTACAGACCCCGCGTGTATACATGCGAAGATAACTTGAAGCAAGTCTTTTGTCTTCAATGCATTACTTTCTTTGTGCATTTCTTCTCTGTACACAGAATAAAATTCCAGGTTTTGTTTTTTTTTCTGCCACTCTGGTCACCAAAGGGCCCTGACTAAAGCTGCTCCCTATTATTTCACAAGACTCTGCAGAGAGACAACTCCAGCAATGCTGCACCCCTGATTTGCCGTCTTTGGACTAATCAAGCACCCACAGTGAGCCAGGCCCATCTGGAGCCTCACGGAAACCAGAGGAAGCCCCTCCCGCTCTCTGTCCACCACCAAAGTTCCCCACTCTCAGGAATCAGCTACCAACTCAGCCGGGAGGCCCTGGTCACCGCCACAGCCCACCCTCCTGCCCCGTCAAGGGCCTGTCGGCACCTGGTTCAGGTCTGCTCCCTCCTCACCTGCAGCTCTAGCTAGTTCCCCGGCAGCTGCATGGCCCGTGCCTCGCCCACAGGCCAAGGTCCATCTCCACCCTTCTCACTGGGCTGTCCATGCATGTGTCTCCCCAGGATCCCCTTTCCAGACTGCGCCCCACAAGGGGACAGGGACGACGCCTGCTTTGCCTTTGAATGCATAGTGACTAACATGCTCTAGAAATTCAACGGCCACTCAGTGGGCAAGCAACTGACAAGTGGTTGAATGAGTGGTCTCTGCCACTCTGCCTGCCCACCTGTCTGTCTGCCTGTCTGTCTGCCTATATGGCCTCCCTACTCTCACGAGGCTCCTGCCTACAGTGGCTGGCTCCCTGAGTCAGAAACTAGATGTTATATTATTATTTTTAATCCTGATCATCCCTATCTTATTTTATAAGCTCATGTTTAAGTGCTGTATTGTATTTGGCAAATAACAAAATCTCCCTACAAATGTTTAAGTAAGTACTTTAAGATCTTCCGACCTCAGCCCTCTGATGTTTAGAGCAAGAAGCACACAGCAGCCCGCCCCTCACCACACCACTCATCACACCCCTGGCCTTTCCCGGCATTTTGTTCCCTGACCTGCTGGACCGAGTTCATTCACAGCCTGGGATTAAAAGACAAGTATCTAAGCAACATTTTCTTGTTTTATTTTTCAATGATTTTTATGAAGAAGAAGAAAAGTGGTGCTGGGTCACGTAATGAGGAGAACATGACATTGGGGTCAGCCAGCCTGGAACTGAACCTCAGTCCTGCAATTGTTGGCAGGGATGTGGGGAAGATGGTGTCACTAGTACACGGCTGGTGGGACTGCAAATTGGTGCAACCACTATGGAAAGCAGTATGGGGATTCCTCAGAAAACTTGGAATAGAAACACCACTTGACCCAGCTATCCTACTCCTCAGCTTAGACCCAAAGGACTTAAAATCAGCACACTACAGTGACGCAGCCACATCAATATTTATAGCAGCTCAATTCACAATAGCTGAGCTATGGAACCAACCTAGGTGCCCTTCAACAGATGAATGGATAAAGAAATCGTGGTACATGTACACAATGGAATATTAATCAGCCATAAAAAAGAATGAAATTAAAGCATTTGCTGATAAATAAATGGAACCGAGAATATCATGCTAAGTGAAAGAAGCCAGTCCCAATATACCAAAGGCTGAATGTTCTCTCTAATATGTGGATGCTAACCCATAACAAGAGAGGGTAGAGAGAGGAAGTATAGAAATTCATTGAATTAGGCAAAGAAATAAAGAGAAGGGAAGGGGGGTGGGAAAAGAGAAGACAGTAGGATGAATCAGACTTAACTTTTCTATGCACATATATGAATACATGACCAGTATAACTCCACATTGTGGGTTTTTTTAATTTTTATTTTTTCGTAGTTGTAGATGGACAGAATGCCTTTATTTGTTTATTTTTAGATGGTGCTAAGGATCGAACCCAGTTCCTCACACATGCTAGGCAGGTGCTCTGCCACTGAGCTACAGCCCCAGCTATAAAATTCACCATTACAAATGGTGGTTGTCAGTGTATTCTGATGCAAACCATCACCACCCTCCAATTCTGGACATTTCTATCACTCCTAAAGTAAATCCCCATAACCACTAATGCCAATCCCCTTACTCCTCATCAACCAACCCTGGACAACCAATAATATTTATTTTCTGTTTCTCTGCATTTGTCAATTATGGGCATTTTATAAATGCAATCACAACATACCTTGTGACTGGCTTCTCCCACTTAGCATGGTGTTTTCAAGGTTAATTCATGTTGTGCCAGGTATCAGTACTTATCTTTTTATTGTAGGACCATTTCCCACTGTATGGAGATACTGCATGCTGTTTATTCATTCATTGGTTGATGGTAATGTCGACATGAACATTTGAAACTAGAATCACTTGCTAGATTTTGTGTAGAGATTTGTTTTCAGTTTTCTTGGGTCTATACCTAGGAGTGGAATTTCTGGGTCATAAGATAACCTTATGTTTAGCACTTTTTAGAAAGTCCAAAGACATGGCAATATTGTAATTCCCCAGAACCACTGGAAGAGGCTTTCCCTTCCTTTGATCCTCTGCAATGCTTATTGTGGTCCCTGTGTTTGATAATAGAGATCAGGGTGACGCCAAATGGCACCTCCAATGGCTCTGCTTTGTACTTCCCTGACAGCCGATGGTACGGGCCATCTTCTCAAACGCTTCTGGGCCACTTATTTATCCTGTTGGCACAATATCTATTCAGATCTTTCACTCATTTTAAAAGATTTTTTAGAATTCCTGAGCTGAAAGAGTTTTTAAATATGTTCTAGACGCAAGTATCGTGTCAGATGCAAGATTTGCTCATCCTATCCCATTCTGATTGTTGTCTCTGCATTTTCCCAACCCAGTCCCTTGATGCACATTTTTAGTTTCAATGAAGTCCAGTTTGTTTGTATGTTTTTTTTTTGTTTGTTTGTTTGTTTTTTGGCTTGCGATTTTTCTAATTTATCTAAAACCCCCTAAAAAGAGCAAAAACCATGGTCTTCCCAATTGTGACAGCACTGATGCTTTTGTTTTCTCAGTGACAGTGCTGTAATGCTCAGCCCTTATGTTTAGGTCTGAGCTGTTTTGAGCGAATTTCACACGCTGCGTTGGGCTGGGTTCTAGCTTTGTCTCTGTGTGAGTGATGGCTAGTTGTTGCAGCACTTTGCTGATAAGAGTTCACTGATGTCTTGGTGGTCTCATCAAATATCAACTGACCCTAAATGTAAGGATTTACTTTTAGACCCTCATTTTCCTGCCTGGAATCCAGGACCACACTGAATCAGCGCAGCACTGTCTTGACTCTGTAGCTAGGCAGGAAGGTTTGGAGTATGTTTCTGGCGATTTTGCTCCCTCATTGGAGAAGGTTTGAGTCTTCTGGGAAATTGCATTTCCACATTAATTCCTCAATTAGCCAGCTAATATTTTCATAGAAGCCAGCTGACATTTCTGTAGGTACTGCATTGAAGCTGCAGCTCGACTGGATTTTCTTCTTAACTATATCGATTCTTCTGACTCAAAAACTTGAATTTTATTTCATTTATTCAGGCTTTCTTTAACTTTATTAAATAAGATTTTGTACTTTTCAGAGTATAATTTGAAAATTCTTTAGTTTAGGTAAAAGTACTGCTGGGTTTTTTTTTTTTTTAATCTACTGTAAATGAAGCTCTCTTCTTAATTATAATTTCAGATTCTGAGTGTATAGTCATAAAACTGGCTTTTGTCCTTTATCTGGTAACCTGAAAGCCCTGACTTGATTTTCGGCTCTAATCGGTTTTTTAATTGGATTCCTCAGCATTTCCATATCCAGGGGAGGATCAGCAGTTGGAGATAGTCTTGGTTCTTTATCCACCTGGATGCCTTTTTGTCTCCCCATTCCCCTCCCTCGTGGGCTGCTAAAACCTCATGCATGTTCTTGAATAGAAGAAGCAGGAGTGCCCATCCTGGTCCTGCTCCTCATCCGAGGGGGAGCACCTCAGTCTTCCAACATTGGGTGCTGGGTCAGCGGGCAGCTTTCCTACACGCCCCTCAGCATGTTGGGGAGGCTCCCCTGCTCCTGTTTGGCTGAGTGTTCTTATAATAAAGAGTGGCTGGGTTTGGCCAATGCTTTCTCTGCGTTGTTGAGATGACAGTACGGCTGTAGTCCTTTATCACATTGGTGCAGTGTACAATCATGCACTACATGAGGATGTTCTGGTCAGTGCTAGACCATATTCACAGCAGTGGCCCCACGTGACCCTGCCTAGACCTGCTGTCTCCAGCTCAGCTTGTGTGAGTACATGCTATGATGTTTCTGAAACACAAAACCACTAATCAACAAACTAAAACAAAACAATCACTAATCACACATCACATTTCTCAGAATGCATTGCCATCATTAAATGACATATGATGCTTTATATGTGTGTGTGTGTGTGTGTGTGTGTGTATATATATATATATATATATATATATATATATATATCATATGCAATTTTTATTATACATACATAAAACTTTTAATATTTTTCTGGATTTGTCTTGCTAGTGTTTTCTTGAAGAATTTTACATCTGTGTTTGTAAGAAATATTGATCTGTAGATTTATATGTGATGCCTTTTTACTTTATTGGCACCAAATTTATAGTGAACTCCTAAGATGAGTTGGGAAATGTTTGGAAGAGTGTGGGAGCATTAATTTTTTTTATTTGTTCTTTTTAGTTATAAATGACAGTAGAATGTATTTTGAAGTACTAGTATTAATTCATCTTTAAGTGTTTGCTAAAATTAAACAGTGAAACTATTGAGGCCTTGACTTTTCATTGTAAGTAGATATTTCTATTACTAATCACATCCAGTGCATGCTATAGGTTCATTCAGATTTTATATTTCTTCATAAGTCAATTTTGTCTTTTTAATATTTTGTTCATTTGTTTTAAGTTGTCTAATTTGTATAAAGATATTACGTATCTTTATATCTAAAATATAGATACTTTTAGAATATTTTAATTTTTGTAAAGCTGTTAATAGGATTCTATCATTTCTGATTTAAATAAATTTAAATTTTCCATTCTTATTAGAAAGTGTATCTAAAGATTTTTAAAAATTTGTTACCCTCAGAGAATCAGCATTTGTTTTTGTAATTTCAATTTTCTATTATTTGTTAATTTTCTTTCCTTTATTTTATTAATTTCTGATCCATTTTTATTATTCCTATCCTTGTGCCAATTTGGAGTTTAGTTTGCTTTTCTATCTCAAGTGTCTTAAGATGTAAGTTTAGGTGGTTCGGTATCAATAGTATACCCATCTCTCTGTGTCCTTGCACAACCAGATTTAGCTATATTCCTTAAGTTTTGGTATGCTTTGTCTACATTTGCATTCATTTGAAAGTATTTCATAATTTCCTTTACAACTTCTTCTCTGTCTTATTATTTGTTTTGGTGTGCATTATTTAATTTCTACACATTGAGCTTCAAATTTCTGGGCTTCAATTTGATAACACTGTGTTTGGGGAGCACATTTGACCAATTTTAATCCATTTAAATTAGTGAATGCTTTCTTTTAGGGTTAAAAGCTTTTAGGGTTTATCTTGGAGCACATTGTAGTATTTCTCCTGTTTAAAATTACCAAGGCTTGCTTTTAGAGTTTATCCTAGAGAATATTTCATCTACGAGTAAGAAAAAATATATTGTTATTTTTGCTAGTCTAGATCTACAGATGATTTTGTTAGGTGTGGATGCTTTATGTTATTCGTGTCTTCTAATTCCTTATTCATTTTTTTGCAGAGTTTTTTTTTTCAATAGTGATATATTGAAGTATCCTTCTGTAATTTTTAAATTTTCTATTTCTCAGTTTTATTAGTTTTTATTTCATGTAATTGGGGCTTGTTAGGTGCATATATGTATGTTATTGTTATATGTTTGTGAAAGATTAACCATTTTATAATTTTAAAATATCACCTTTTATTTCTGTGTTTTGTGGTTCCATGTCCATTTTAACCAATATTAGTCTAGTAACTCCACTTTCCTTAAAATTGTTTTTGCAAAATATACCTTCTCCGTTCTTTTATTGACCACATATGCATGTTGGTGTGAAGTGTGTCCTGCCGACAGTGCACGGTTGGACATCGTTTCTGATTCCAGCCTTTGAAACAGATGGATTAATCCCTTATCACTTTCCACCATTAATGATATAGCTGCATTTAGATCTGTCATTATGTCCTGGTCTTTTGGTTCCCTTATTTCTTCTTTACATCTGTCTTTCGCATTAAATAAATATATTCTGTAACACTGCAATTCCTTCAAGGATGTATAGCACTAAGAAGATAACTATGAGTGTTGCACACATGCACATCATAACTGCTTCAGGTCTTATCATCCTAGGTTTGGCCTGAAAAGAAATAGTGCTTTTATAGAATTCTGTTCTCTCTTCTCTTTCTATTTTTATTTGAATACATAATATATCTAGATTATATATATATATATATATATATAATATACACACTTCACACACCCAACAACACTTTGTAATAATGATTCAGGTATGATTAAGTATCTTAAAGACACTCAGAGAAGAGGGGAAATCAAGTACATTTATAGAGTTATAATAACATTCCTATTCAACATTGCTGGTCCCCTTGTCCTGCTTCTGTAGAGTATTTAGTAACCCCCTGGTGTTAGTTCACATTCCAACACAGGTTTGTTCAATGCACATCCTTTGGGCCATTATGATCAAATTTATTACATTTGTTATATTTTAGATTTAAAAGCATGAGGTTGTACATATATTTCATAAAATAAATGTTCCAATATTTAGGAAAGAAAGAATAAATGTGCACTTACATTGTCCATAATAGTTACCTAATTACCTATAGGTTCTTTTTTTAAACTAACATTGAAATCTTGTCTGGAATCATTTGTTCTCAGTCTGCAGAACTTTCTTTAGTATTTCTTGTAAGACGGGTTTGGGAGCAGTACAATCTTTCCTTTTGAGTTTAACTGGAAATGTTCGTATTTTTTTTTTTCATTTTTGAAAGATACTTTTGTTGAATGTAAAATTTCTTATTAATATTTTTATTTTCAGTGTTTTCAATATGATATTTCATTGCCTCTGGCTTTCATTATCTCTGGTAAGGAATTAGCTGTTAATCTCAGTTTGGTTGTCTTGTATCTGTATTTCTTCAGGTTTTAAAGTTTTTCTTTGTCTTATATTTTCAGCGTTGTACTACGTTTTAACTAGCTGAGAATCCTTGCATTTTTATAGTTGGAAATTACTGGGCTTTTTGGAAGTGCTGATTAATGTTTTGGGGGTTTTGTTTGTTTTTCTTTTTTTGTTTGTTTTTGTTTTGTCAAAACAGGAAGATGATTTCCTTGGATGTTTCCTACCCCTTTCTCTGTCTATCCTCTCCAGTAGCCCAGTACACTGGTGTGCTGGGTGGTGTCATATATCTCTCAAGTTCTGCTCATCCTGTTTTGAAACTTTCACTCTCTGTATGTCACAGTCCCTGTGACCATGTGCCACCCTACCGTGATCACGCTGGTGTTGCCCTTGTCTGCTGTTACCTGCCGACTGAACTGGATGGAGAACTTAACTGAGGACCGTGTCCTCTGAAGTGTGGAGGCCTGAGGCTGCCCCCCAGCAGGAGCACCCCCGGGCACGCATGCAGCCATGTTGACACTTCAGGGACTCAAGGGGATCTCTTCTTCTGTCTCTTTCCCTGACCTCTCAGTATGTCTCTCTGTCTTGCTGATGTCACGGCTCTTCTCAGCTCCTCTTTCCTGGTCTGGGTGATGCATAACCCCCCCACACACCCATTCTGTGCTCCCCTGGAGCTACCCATCTTGTCTTTACCCTTATCAACACAAACTTTTGTGTTGGAGAGCTGCCTTGGCCTTGAACTTGCCTTTGCTGGTACAAATAACGTGAGTTCTTTGGGAGGAGAGCGTCAAAGTTCCCTGTATTAGGGACTGCCTCTTTCATGGCTAAAATTCCTGAGTGACAGATTCTGAGTTTGGTGTTGGAATGGGGGGTCTTCTTCTCTCTGAGCAACAACTGCCTTTGTGGTCACAGCATGGACAATGACAGTAGTCTCAGTTCTTCTTAACTTGTCCACTTTGGCCTGGAGCCTCCACCTCTCGTGGAAGGTGCTGGATTGGGGTAGGGGCTGTACCTATGACTGGGGCCAGAGGAAGGAAGGGCACCCTTGACCTCCAGGCTTCACTGACCCAGCAGAAGCTCTGCACCTCAGCACGTGAGGGAGTCACAGCCGTGAGACTGTGACTTGTGGACAGAGGGAGCCCCATGTCATGCCCACACTCACCCAGTGTGGGGCTGGAGTGGGAGGGAGGGGGACGAGCCGGCCCCAGGGTCAGTCTTGCTGTTCTGAACAGGAAGATGCGCTCGAGTGGCTGCTTTTCACTGGCTCTCTGCATCTTGAACACTGAGCACACAATTCTGATACTGTTTAGGGTCTCTGATTGTTTCACTGGGGAGCTCTTCACCCTGTCTTTCCAGAAATGGAACTCTCCTGGCAGCAAACATTTTTTTCTTTTAAACAGACATAAGTGTGTTGAGTAGTTTTAGGTTCACAACAATGATAAGTAGGAAACACAAAGTCCTCCTACGCCCTTGTCCCCACGTATGCACAACTTGCCCTACTGTGGACATCAGCGCCACAGTGGGGATCGCTCCCATGTCAGAGGCGGTGTCGGCACACCACTACCACCCACAGCTGGGGTTGTGCCGTAGGTGGGTTTGGACGAGTGTATGGAGCTTGGACCCATTATTTTAACATCACTCAGAAGAGTTTTTCTGCCCTAAAGATTTTAAGATTGACTTTCTTCACTTAGTCCTGTGTGCTTCAGGCCTGGCTTCTCATGGTGGGAGTGCAGATCCTCTCCGTGCTGGATACAGTCCCATCTTCTGGGTGTATCACAGTTAACTCACCTCTTCACCCACTAAAGGGCATGTTGGCTGCTTCCCCATTTGGGTAATTACAAATCCAGTTGCTACAAATATCCGTGTGCAGAGTTTTCTGTGGATATAAGTTTTCAACTCAGATAACTACCACTAAGTACTAACACTAGGTTATATAAGTGTACGCTCTTTTAGTAGGAAACTGGCCACTGTTTTTCAGAGTTATGTCACCTGGTATTCCAGTCATCAGTGAATGGAAGTGTTCCTGGTGCGCCATTTCTTTGAGTTATTTGTTTTCATTGTTTTTGAATTCTTATTATTGACAAGCAAGGATCTTTTGTGTGTAAATATATTTAGATAAAATATTGACATGTTATCTGACTATTTTTTTTTATTTTTCTTTATTGGTTGTTCAAAACATTACAAAGCTCTTGACATATCATATTTCATACATTAGATTCAAGTGGGTTATGAACTCCCATTTTTACCCCAAATACAGATTGCAGAATCACATCGGTTACACATCCACATTTTTACATGATGCCATATTAGTGACTGTTGTATTCTGCTATCTTTCCTATCCTCTACTATCCCCCCTCCCCTCCCCTCCCATCTTCTCTCTCTACCCCATCTACTGTAATTCATTTCTCTCCTTGTTTATTTTCCCATTCCCCTCACAACCTCTTATATGTAATTTTGTATAACAATGAGGGTCTCCTTCCATTTCCATGCAATTTCCCTTTTCTCTCCCTTTCCCTCCCACCTCATGTCTCTGTTTAATGTTAATCTTTTCCTCCTGCTCTTCCTCCCTGCTCTGTTCTTAGTTGCTCTCATTATATCAAAGAAGACATTTGGATTTTGTTTTTTTAGGGATTGGCTAGCTTCACTTAGCATAATCTGCTCTAATGCCATCCATTTCCCTGCAAATTCCATGATTTTGTCATTTTTCAGTGCTGCGTAATACTCCATTGTGTATAAATGCCACATTTTTTTTTTATCCATTCATCTATTGAAGGGCATCTGGGTTGGTTCCACAGTCTAGCTATTGTGAATTGTGCTGCTATCAACATTGATGTGGCAGTATCCCTATAGTATGCTCTTTTAAGGTCTTC